>NW_007232884.1:55781-90684 GCF_000164805.1 Carlito syrichta
CCTTCCAAGTAGCCAGAATTACAGGCATGCACTACCACGCCCAGCTGATTTTTTGATTTATTGTAGAGATGAGGTCTCACTGCTCAGGCGGGTCTCGAACCCGCGGGTTCAGGCAATCCACTCACCTCAGCCTCCCAAAGGTGTGGGATTACAGGCTGAGCCACCGAGCCCGGCTTGCTTTTATTTTAAAACAATTATTATAACTATAACATGTTAATTATCTGATGACTTTAAAAACCTTTAGAATATATATGCTGCATAAATTCTACTTACATTCTTTATTCTTAATTATATTATAAACTCAGAACATGGGCATCAAAACAGGTTAAAAGAACAAAAGCCTCAGCTAGCACACAGCATGAAATAAAAGACCTGGACTAATAAAGATATTATGTACTCACTCAATATACAAGTCAGAAAGTACATAAAGGCATAAGACTCTGAGGCATGAATGAAATAAAGGGCTAAATCTGAATAACTTGGTAGGACTATGTACATACAAAGCAGATGTTCTCAAATTTGATGTGAATCACAATCACTTGGAAAACTTATTAAAAATATAAAAGCTGGGCCCCACCCCAGAACCAATGTCCCTTTAGAATACATGTCAGAACAGATTCTTGATTTCAAATTTTAAGTTGTTTTTATATTTGAATTATATAAATGCACATCTAAATACAAAATAAACAAAACCAAAAATACATTGAAATAGATTCAAGATACTCAGAAAACATAGTAACAGGAGAATAAGGCTTCAGATGACTATAGTCTATAAAATCTTCTGGCCATAAAAATAAAATACCAGTGCAAGTTCATATCTTCACTTTGAGAAAAAGTTTATTCCCCCTAAAATTTGTCGAATACCAGGCACAATGCTGTGTGCTACAAGTACATCTGTGAATACCCAACTGTACATTGAGATAGACAACAAACAAGTAAACAAACTAATAAACACAAATCACACTGAGTATTTATTTGGAAGGAAACAAATAAGGGTGTATTGGTGGATGATAATAGAGTAGGGAGAAGGATCTATTCTAATTAGAATACTTTAGAAATCTTTCTTTGAAAAACTGATATTTAATGGGCTGTGGGGTTAAATTGGTAGCAAATTAGATGGAGTTGGAGACCATCATACTTAGTGATCTATCACAGAAACAAAGAACTGAATACTGCATGTTCTCACTCATGAGTGGGACCCGAATATTCATCACATTAGTGCAAGGGGGAGAATGGTACTTGAAGGACACTGCCAGGGGAGGGGAGAAGGGAGGGGGTGTGTAGCAGCACAAAGGGTACTTGGTCCTAAACTGGGGAAAGCGAGGGCCAGTTGGAGGTCTAGGAAACCTGTTTGTGTAATTAATCCTGGCTTGTTACCCAAACATCTACAATTTTTAAAAAAAGAAAGAAAACTGTGATAAAAATGAGAAGATATGACCTAGGGAAACAGACAGGAAGAGAAGACAAAAGCTCAGAAAATGCCCCAAAGTAGTCAAGAGATTGGGTGTTCCAAGAACCTATGAGATTCAAGCATGGTTGCAGCCTAGTTAGTGAGACATGAAGTTAGATGGAGTGGGAGGGTCAGATTATGTAGACCACTGTGAGACGCAAAAGAAGCTTTTGATTTTATTCTAAATACAGTTTTAATCTATTAGACGTTTAAGTAGAGGATCTGCCTTGTTTGGGTGATTGCCTATGCGTGTAGAATGAGAAGCAGTTTAAGTCTGGAAGTGACTTGCTTCATTATATTATTCAAATTGAGCTTGTAAATGAATTCCTCTTGATTTAAAGCAGTATGACTTTTTTAGATTTAATTTTAAAATCAGAAGTAATATGTATGCTGTTATCTTTCAAAAAAGTGACCATTATAACTCCTCTGTTTCTTAACTGTGGAATTCTGGTTGTCATCCCTAGGTATGTGTTTGTAAAATTTTTTGAAAAGTTTTCCTGATCAGTAAATGAAGAAATATTTATCTTGTAGAAATCTTCAAGATTAGATTAGTAAGGGTTGTCTATGTGTGTGTGTGTGCACAAAATCCAGTGTAGAGTCTAACAAATGATAGCTTGCATTATTATTAATAATGGTACATAACTGTTTGTTAAGAGACCACCCGGTCACATTGGTTTAGGCCAGATTGTCTAAAATGTACTGATGACTAGCTACCCAAAACAGCAAGTATAAAGTACAAGGTAGACTCTTGAAATGTTAAACAGAAACAGTTTTGCTTATTTGAGCAAGTGACACCAATAACCATGATATGTGGCGACTGGTAAGATCAATGAAAAAAGAAACTAAATCATGTGTCTATTAACTGCCCTATGTAAAAGAGTCATCAAAAGAGAGAGTGGGCCTTCAGTTTTTTTAAATTAAACATGAATATAATTATATTCAACCATCACAATCATTCAGCTACATTATCTGTATGCTGATTAGTTGGCAGTCAGTGAGATAAGTTCCATATTTCAGAAATAAAAAATACATTGTACTTGACATGAAGGAACTTCCAGACCAGAGGGTGTGACTAGGTGCTATTTATTGATAACAGAAAGTTAAAAAGTAACTTTGGTAATTTCCAGTGATTATTAATTCTACTGACCAGATAATTACATAACAGCAAGTGGTAAAAGGCTCATTAAGTGAGTTATTAAACATAAAACAAAGGGGAGGACATATTTTTTTCCTAGGCACTATAAATGAAACTTGTAGGCAGAGTAATGGCCTCCCCAGAATGTCCACACCCTGGAATCCCTGGAATCTGTAAATCTGTTAGGTTCTATAGCAAGGATGAATCAGGGCTGTGGACAGAATTGCAATTATTAATTAGCTGTCCTTAAAATAGAAAGATTATCCCATATTATTTGGGTGGGCCCAGTGTAATCTCAGAGTCTTTAAGATGGGAAGAGAGAAGCAGGAGAGTCAAAGGAAGATGTGACTCCTGAAGGACAGGATGAAGCAAGGAATCTGTCCAGAGAGATGCAAGGTTGCTGGCTTTGAAGATGGAAAGAGGGGTTGCGAGTGAAGAAAGGCGGGTCATCTCCAGCAGCTGGTAAAAGCAAGTAAAATAATTCTCCCCTAGAGCCACCAAAAAAGAACACAGCCTTACTGGCACTTCGACTTTAGCCGGCTGAGAACCTATTTCAGACTTTTGACCTACTGAACTATAAAATAATCATTTGAGTTGTTTAAACGTCTAAATTTGTGGTGATATTTTTTATACCAGTGATATAAAAATAGAACTCTCATCTTTAGGACTGTATTTTTTGAATTGCAATCCATTGAATTTTATTTTGGAATAATCTGGAGAACCTGTTGAAAACGAAGATTTCTTTTCCCAACCCCACATCTATGGAATCAGAAACTTTTAGGACAAAGCCCATGAATTTTTCTCTCATCTGACGGGATGGTCTCATTAAGAGACTAGTTGGGAACCAGTGCTCCAACTTCTTAACCTTCTTTATGTCAGAGACTCTTTGGGAAAATCACAAAGAGTATGGATCCTCTCCCTCCCTAGTGTTTAGATACACTAAACATCCTTCACACTGACTAGATTATAGTCTCTTAGTCTAATATGTTTGCTTCCTTTAAGAGTAGTTATTGGAAAATCCAGATTAGCACACACTGCTTTTTGTGTGTGTGTATGTGTGTGTGTATGGGTGTATGTTTTCCTATCTAGACTGTGTAGGACTGTATAAGAAGATGAAGTCTAGATAGTCACATGTCCTAATTTTTAGTATAATATTTTGTTAAAATAAAGGAACATTTGAAATGAAAAATATTAAGAAACAACAAACACATGAGTATCTTTCCCAATAACCCTTAATTTTTTTCAGTTACCATTCAGTGAAACTCTAGTTGTTCTTCAAGCCCGAGAAAAGCATACTAAACTATAGACAGTTGGGTTTCTAGAGAAGTAGATTCTGAGATTGAGATTGGAGAATGGAAAGGGCACTAGGGACTGTTCTCAGGAGCATTTGTGTAACAAGGAATGGGAGAAAGAAAGAGCCACAGTGGGAGACATGGGGCTGTAATGCAGTCTCAGCAAAGGGCTGCAGGGAGC
The DNA here is from genome assembly GCF_000164805.1 of Carlito syrichta. Classification (NCBI taxonomy): domain Eukaryota; kingdom Metazoa; phylum Chordata; class Mammalia; order Primates; family Tarsiidae; genus Carlito; species Carlito syrichta. The sequence goes on from NW_007232884.1 coordinate 59,840, forward strand.
TCTGGAGGTGGGATGGTCTTCAGAGTTACCTCAAGTTAGGGTGAGTGCAAGGGGAATTTGCAGCCATATATGAACTTTGGTGAGGTGGTTCTCAGCTGAGGGCAATTCCTAGGGAAGGTAATCAACTGCCAACCGTCTCCGCAGTTGGGAGAACATGTCCTTCAGTTTTGTTTTGTTTTGTTTTGTTTTTGAGCTGGAGTCTTACTCTGTCGCCCAGACTGGAGTGCAGTGACCGCCCCCGGCCACCGCAGCCTCGACCCGCTGGGCTCCGGCGATCCTTCCGCCTCAACCTTCCAAGTAGCCGGAACTACAGGCATGTGCTACCACACCCGGCTGATTTTTTCTATTTATTGTAGAGATGAGGTGTCGCTGCCCAGGCGGGTCTCGAACCTGCGGGCTCAGGCAATCCACTCACCTCAGCCTCCCAAAGGCGTGGGATTACAGGCTGAGCCACCGAGCCCGGTTCGTCCTTCAGTTTTGAAGAGAAATTTGGGCAACATAGGAGACTGAGTTCATCCTGAAATTTTTCTTAAGTTTATGAAGTCAAAAGTTATTGTTTTGGTTCAGGGCAATCTGATAAGAAGTCATTTATAAGTCATTTCTCGTCAACATTTCCCTCTTTTGCTTATAAGGCAACATTGTATCTAGGGAAAAACACACTGCTTTTGAAGTCAGAAAACCAGGTTTGGATTCTTACTTAGTCACCTACATAGCCCTTTAAAATAGGAATCAATTTCACTGTTGATGTCTTTTGTTTCTTACCTTCCTAGTATTTCTTCTCCTTTATTCAAAAACAAGATGCCATTTTTAAATTAGACGTGAGCCTGCACACATCTCTTGTGTTCCACATGTGCCCAACCCTCTACATTGTATGACTGAATGGTCATACGTCTGGAGCTGGTCAATTTGAGTTCTCTGTGTCCTTGGGCTACATAATTCATTTGGGGATAGACACAGACTCAGGCAGGGATTGAAATTTGATATATGGGCAATAGAAAGAAATGGTCTTTCTTGTGTACCACAAGTTGTCATGATGTAGTTTTGGAATTGCAGGAGCCAGCATATCTGGTGAGAAGGTAACTAAAGTAAAAAACAAAGGCAAGCCAGCTGTTTCCCATACTTCCCAACTTACATGAGTCACTTTAAAAAATGCTATTTTGAAGTAAGCTTCTGCCACTTGCATGAGAAAGGATCTTGACTAATATATATATATTTTAGCAAACATTTGGTAGTTTGGTGAGGAAGATGAAGGCACAGTTCCTGTACTTGAGGTGCTTATAGTTTAGTGGAGGAAATGAATACTTGACAGAAAATTACATTTTAACGCAATAATTCCAATAAGAGCAATGGGAGAAAAGAAACGGAAGGGAATTAATAACTATCTAAAACAAACAGATTCCTGTTGAGTTTCAGCTTACTATGTGTCAAGCATTGTAAGGAGTACTTGTAAGAGAATGTTGGGCCAAAAACAACAACAACAGCAGCAGCAACAACAACAACAAAAACCCTGCTTTCAAAAAGTGTATTATCTATGCCACTTGAAAATAATACAGACCCCAATACAGATAGAAAAATCTTGCAAGACTACCCATTTTCCAAATTACTGTTGCAATTTAACGGAATTTTATGTCACTCTCTGGAACATATCCAAATAGTTATTCTCAATCTTATCTTTGTTTTCTTTTTCTTTTTTTTTTTTTTCAGTTAGAGTTTCACTCTGTCGCCCAGACTGGAGTGCAGTGGCCGCTCCCGGCCACTGCAGCCTCGACCCACTGGGCTCCAGCGATCCTTCTGCCTCAGCCTTCCCAGTAACCAGAATTACAGGCGCGCGCTACCATGCCTGGCTGATTTTTGATTTATTGTAGAGATGAGGTCTCGTCAAGTTGCCCAGGCGGGTCTCGAACCCGTGGACTCAGGCAATCCACTCACCTCAGCTTCCCAAAGGCGCAGAATTGCAGGCTGAGCCACTGAGCCCGGCTGATCATTGTTTTCAAATATCATCTTTAAAATATTGAACTCAATAGGTAATCTATCACTAAGTTTTCAAGTCTGATTTTTTTCCCTCTACTCATCTCGTCTTCCTTTGTACTGATCACACACATTTAGTTTTTTAATCACATAATGCATTGAAGACCTCATTTGGAGTAGGAAGACTTAAGCACTACATTCAATCTTGTTTCTAAAATTATAACAGAATGCTAAGCTTTAAAATAAATATTTAGAACCTTGAGGCTTTTTTTTTGAGTTGGAGTCTCACTTTGTCACGCAGGCTGGAGTGCAGTGGCACATTCACCACCACCACAGCGTCGACCTGCTGGTCTCAGGGATCCTTCCACCTCAGCCTTCCAAGTAGTTGGAACCACAGGTGTGCATCACCATGTCCAGCTAATTTTTATTTATTTATTGTAAAGATGAAGTCTCACCAAGTTGTCCAGGCTGGTCTCGAACTTTGAGCTCAGGCAATCCTCTCACCTCTGCCTCTCGAAGTACTGAGATTCCAGGCATGAGTCACTGCACCCAGCCACATTGTGACTTCTTTTTAAGGTAAAAAGGAATGTGTCATACTGCTGGATACATGAGATACATCACTGAGCTGAATGGATTTTCCCAAGATATGAATAGCAAAGCATACACTATAAGTGTCCTGCTTCCTGAGATCATAAGACTTTTAACCATTGAGATATTTTTAAAAATTTGCTTAGAAGGATCCTCATTTCAAAAGTAATTGGAATCTTTTATTGAGTATTTCCTTAGCATCTGTGCTGTATTTCTACTTTGTATTTTAAAAAATGAAGATAATAATATGCTGTGCTATATTTTTGAGGTAACACAGTCTAGCAATAGTGGGCCATCATTGAGATTTTCTATTTAATAAGAACTTGTTATTTGAGAATGAGATCACAGTATTTCAGCATGAGAGGCATCTTTATAATAATGCTGACCAACATTTATTAAGGACATTTTACTAATGAATAAATCTAAGGTAGTAGAAATTACAATTTATACCTACGTAACATCATATATACTAATGCCAAAAAAAAGTTCAATGAGATGCTTGGATTAATTATAAGCTTATTGATGCACATTGAGGTAAATGAGAGAACTGAAAGCTGGAAAGTAGCCAAATGACTAATAAACAGCCTTAAGACTGTCTAGAGAGAAAGTCAGTAATATTATAGTCATCAGACACTTGAAAACACTCTCAGGGTAATAATAAACATTTGCAATCAATTAAGAGGAATGAGTCCATATGATGGGCCTTGATTAAACCTACGTCAAGACTTCATGGAATAAATGTTGTGACTCTTAGTAATGCATTCATGAAGATGGTCATTCAGTGTTCATTTCAAAAGGACATGTGGCAGTTGCATTGTAAGGAAAGGGTGATATGGCTCAGGTCACTTGACTATGTACTGACCCTCAGTTTTTAATCATTAAATAAGTGATTTTTCAGTGTGGAGAAAAGCCTATAAATAACTCCATCCTATTAATCCCTGCAGTTGAATTTGTCTTTGGTTGTTTGTGTATATGAATGTCAAAAAGTATATGTGTCTACTCAGTTTATATGATTCAACCTTTACCATGCTAAGACAGTTGATTTTATCAACACCTATCATGTACCACTAGGTATCTGATTTTCAGAAGCAGCTTAACAAGTTACAGTGGAGATTTGTATATTGTCTAAAATCTTGTAGAATGGTAAAAACTCTTCTAAAACAGTAAGAAAGATGTCAGAAAGACTATGATCATAAAATAAATTTTAGACGACCAAAACAAATAAAAGCAAACACATTTGAACTAAACGTTAGAAGTATATGTTTTCAAATTTATTTTAAAATAATGAATTATAATGAGACAGTTTATAATTTCCATAATTTTTCTTTATAAGCAAGATTTCTTCAAGACAAAAAAGGAAGTGCATGTGTCTACTTGTGTCTACCCTTCACCCTTCCACCAGAGGTCATTGTGTAACTCAGAGCTTCTCATATCCCTGGTCAAATTATTTGGTTTAGGGATTGTCAGGACCCCAAAAGGGTGTGAGATATGATATATGAATATAAATTTATGTGCAAACCATAAGATATATAGACAGAGGAAGAGAAAGGAGCTTTCTTTAGTATAAAATAACCTGTCAGGATAGGCTTGATGTCACCTGTACCTGCTGTTTTGCCTGAGAATGAAGCCAACACATGAATGAAAGGAGAAATGAGGATATGGTAACAGAGTATCTAACTGATTTCAATAAGGTAATACTTTTATGTGATTACTGTAATAAATTGTTCAGCTCCTTGTTATTTTAATAGCTCTTCAGTCTCCACAACTTAAAGTATCCCCAAAAATCTTCCAGTATATCTATCCCAATATTAGATTGCTGGTTCAATATTATTCTTAGGCAAGGAAAATTATAGAACTCAAGAAACCCATTAGATTAAAGCACATTATCTGCTTACAGCTTGTCCTGTTATAGTGTACCAGTTCTATCCAGTTCTCCCAGACCCAAAATTCAACTTTTATTTTCATCAATATTCTTAGAATAGAATCTTTCTGTTAAAGCAATCTATCTGCTGTTTTTCTAGTTTAAGGACTATGTAGTTCTATAACTTTCTGGTTTCTGAATTATTTCAGCTGCAAGACTGTGATTTTGGAATCTAGTTATTGGCTATTACATCTATCTTAATTCATTACTTAGACAACTCTGATAGTAAGTCTGCATGGACTACTGCTAAATTGCCTCTCATGGGTCTCTTTCAATACTATAATCCACCTACTTGACCACACTTCTTTTTGGAAAACATTTAGTTGAAATCTTCTGAGTAGTATACTAAGAAAATCAAGGTTAATGCAAAATTGGAAGTATTGTTCAATAAAATGACAGCACAATAAAGATATCATAAAAGTAAACAAGCAGAAATTATGAAAAAATACAAAAAGGTACAAGTGTTTTGTATTTGCTAAATAGAGACCAAAAGGTGTCATCTTTCTTTATAGTGACAAGATAATATGTGGCATATTGTATGATCAGGAAATGTGTCAGGTCTTATACAGAGAGACTTTAAAACTAATGTAGATAGGGAAAAAAAAAGTTAGAAAATAGGAATATCTGAAATGCACATTAATTTGAAAAATGGATTGATTGCAGTGCTTTGGCAGTAGAGGACTAAGATGAGTATGGGGGTTATGGTCATTTTCTTTACTTATTGTTAAATGATTATAAGCAAAAGAGATGAATTTATATTATTCCAGAAAATGACTCATTTTGTCCCATATATGTGTCTTCAGTTTCATATGAAGAAAAACATTCTGACAATGAGAAATGTGCAATGTCCAAAAGTGAAAAAAACAAAACAAACTCCATCGAAAATAGTTCCTGTGGGGCGTGGTGACTCACTCTTGTAATCCCAGTACTTTGGGAGGCCAAAGAGGGAGGACCCCTTGAGCCTAGGAACTCAAGACCAGCCTAGGCAAAATAGTCAGACCTCATTTCTGCAAAAAAATTGAAAAAATTAGATGGGTGTGGTGGTGAACACTTGGAGTCCCAGCTACTTGGGAACCTGAGTAAGCAGTGTCATCTGAGCCCATGAGACCGAGGTTGCAGTGAGCAGTGATCATGCCATGACACCCCAGCCTGGTTGACACAGTGAGACTCTTACAACAAACAAACAAACAAACAAACAAATAATACAATCAAATAATACAGCATTTTGTATTCCTTGGAGTCTTCTGGCAGGTGCAAAGGAACTACTAGTCAATGATATGGAAGAACAGACTTGATGAAATGAGTTGTCTCCAGATGTCTCATCAAGGAATAAAACTGGCCTAACAATCACTCACAGATTTTTTAAAAATATATGTGTTGCTGGCCTACTTTGCAAATATTCTGATTCTAGAGTTTTGGGATGGGAACCAATGGAATCAGCACCATTTAGTAAAAACATCTCCACTGAACTTATTGGCATGTTAGTTAATAATAAATTGACTATATAAGTGTAGGATGATTTCTAGACTCCATATTATCTTTCATTAATCTGTCAATTATTATGCCAATACCAGATAAACCTTGAAGTCAGGTAAAGTATTTCATCTAATTTTGTCCTTTTTTTCCAAGATTGTTGTGGCTATATAAAATATTTACACAATCCATTTAAATTTTAGAAGGTTTATCAATTCCTGGAAAAGATTCTAGAGAAACAATTTAAAAATTCTAAGATTTTGCTTGGGATTCCATAAATCCCATAAATCTTAAATCAATGTATAGAAAATTAATATCTTAATAGTAAATTTTCTAAACTGTGAACATATCTCTCTTCATTATTTAAATTTTCTTTAATAACTCCTCATCAATGTTTTGTAGTTTTTAGTGTAAATGTTTTGCAGAATTTTACAGATTTATTCCTATGTATTTAATGCTATGCTTTGAGCTTTTAACTTTTTACTGTTATCATAGAGAAATGTAATTATTATAAAATATTATAGGTTGTACATTTGCTAATTAGCTTGCAAGCTTTAGTATTTTTATAGATCTCATAGGATTGTCTATGTACATAATCATGTAATGAGAAATAAAGAATTTTTACTTCTTCTTTTCCAAATTCTTTGTTTTTTATGTCTTGCTTTATTTCAGTGGCTAAGACTTCCAGCTTAATATATATATTCAATATATTTGAATTCCTATTCTTATATATACATATATTTTTTTTAATGTGGAGGCTCTGTAGTGATAGCTTCTTTTTTATTCCAGATACTGGTAAATTTTTTTCCTCTGGATTTTATTTTTAAATAATGGTCTTGCTAGTGGTTCATCAATTTTACCAATCTTTCCAAAAGATGACTAATTTTAGACTTTTTGTTTTCTCTACTGTTTATCTGTTTTATTTATTCCCACTCTTATTTTTATAATATTTTTTCTGATGTTTTGTGTTTGATGTATTCTTTTTGCTATATTCTGAAGGTAATAGTTTAGTTCCATGTTATTTAAGCCTGCTTTTTTTTCAAATAGAGGCATCTGTTTGATTTTATTAATAATTAAATTATTTATTTATTTATTTGTAGTTGGTTCTGCTTGGGGCTCAGTGGGTTGATGAATGTAATTCAATTTTGGCTAATTATCAGCCATTTCCTCTTCACATATGTCTTTGTTTTCATATCCTCTTTCCTCTTCTACACTGATACAAATTAGATTTAGTTTAGTGTAAGTAGGGGCTCTGTTTCTCATGTATGTAAATTCCTTCCCATAATCATCTGTTGCCAACATGCTCCAGTAGCAATTAAACATACAAGCTACAAATTGTGGCCTTTCATTAAAATTATATAACCTATCTGTGGTATTAATTTTCTTTTTTCTTTTTTTGGGAGGGTGGTTGTTAGTTTCTCATTGTCAATAGAGAGTTATTCTAAGTTACATTAGCAAGACTGCATTAAGACTATGCCGAGGGAGAATTGGGCTGAGAGCCACAGTTAAAAAAATGTTTTTTTGAGCCTCTTGGCTTTAATTCCCTGATGTACATAAATTATACCTCAAAATTTTTCAGGTGTTGTCAAAATATTTATTTTTGTTTCTCATAGACAGTCAAAAAAGTATGTAAAATTAGCATTCAAAACATATTGCACTCCTTGAGAAAGCAGTATGAAAATCAGAAAAGCTTGCCTTTCTAGTCATGAAGTATAAATTCATCAGCTAGCATTTATTCCAATCAAGTTTTAAAGAATCTTAATAGGAAACAAGTAAACACTTTTTTTTTCTGAAGCAAGTACCATTCTAAGGATTAACACAATCTCTCTCCAATACTTGAAAATATTTGAAGCCTTCTTCTCTACAACATTCAAACAGATTTGATCCCTCTAGTATCAATGTTGAGGGGGAGAGAGAGAGAGAGAGAGAAATGGTGTTACCCATGATGATACACAGTGCTTTGGGTGGATCACATGTTTGCTTGGCAAAGGCTACTTGAAACAGAGAATACCTTGCTTGTTGTTGTACAGCAGATCTCTCTGTCCATATTCCCTCACCCTTCCCTTCACACCTCTACCATACGTCTACATTAATAAGAAGGATCCTTATTATAGTATAGTTTAGTATGTTATACTGAGAAACCTTGGGGAGAGGAGGGACTCAAACTTGTATGTCTTTGTTGGATATAGCACCTGTCCAGTCCTGGCAGGAGAGGGAAGGATGCCCAGATTCAATTGTTCTCAGTGGGAGAGGGAAGCTAATGTGATATGTATGTGGGTCCCTTTGTACCAATTTAATTTCCTGTTGTTTCTTCTTATGCTGTATATGTAATAGGAATTTGTGTGCTGTATGCTTCTACTTTCCTGCTTCATCAATGCTCAGGGAGGTTTTTCTTATCAGAAACAACCTCATGTAGAGAATCGCTAGTGAAGTGGGACAGACTTCCCAGCAATTTGGCTTCAAATTTAGCATGAGCACCTCTATCCTCTGATAACCAAAGTTTTCAGTATGTAGATGATATACTGTTGGTTGAGAAGTCAAAACTTTCAGTCTTAATAGCCCTGATTGCAGCATTATCATACTTCCTCCAACAGAAGTGGCTGATAAGCCTTAAGAAAATTCAGGAGCACGGTCACCAGTAAAGTTTCTTGTGGATGGATTTACCATTCGCAATCCTCCTGAAGTTAAGAAAAAAATTGCTCTCTTCTCCTTTTGCCAAAAGAGAGATTCAGTGCTTCATTGGATGCTTTGGGAATTTCTGACTGTGTCTGATGACTACTCCAGTTGAAGCCTTTGCAGAAGGAAGGCAACCTCCTCCTAGAAACTCACCCGGTGATTTTGGACTTGCTGCTCCCCTAACATGGCTTCCAGGTGCACCCATTTTGAAGAGCATATATTGGCTTTCTGTTGGACTCACTGAAACCGATCCCATATTTGAATGGTCTGACAGTCCCTTTTTTAGAAGACTCACCTCAAATTCAACAATTAACAAGACATGTAGGGTCCAACAAGCTTGCTCACCTAGTACAAATCAAAAGCAAATTATCCCTTTGGAGAAGACGTTATTCCTACTTTACCACCTAAAATGAAGTGCTGGTTCTACAGAGCCTTGACGTACAAAGGTTTCCATAAACAATTAAAACAGTGATGGCTTTGCTAAACTTAAACCTTATAATGGTTCATTGTGGATTGCTTGGGTCATTCAAGCTTAGCACCAGATATGCAATATTAAAAATGGGTATGCTTACTCTGCTAAAAGGGCAGTGTTAACTATTATATCTCTGTATAATACTCCCCTCAATGACTGTTATGAGATAGATAGATAGATATATATATCTGCTGGTCTGTTGCCCAGCAGTTTAGTGGGTTGGTCTGCCACTTAAAGAACTATAGAGTAGTACATTAGTGACATCCTCTTTGGAGCTATAAATTGTGGAAGTATATCACTACTGCATCTGTGTCGCTCATGTTGAATGCCATAGTCAAAGTTCATTATCTGAGATCAACTAGTCTCAAGCTGCTTATTGAGACAGACACAATTAGACTGCCACCATTGCAGCCAGAGTCCATGATTGTACTGGATATGAAAATATATCTATTATCTGGACACAAAGCAAAGAACACTATTGTGTCTGTAACTAAGGCTGTCACAGCAATGCTAGTGATTCCCACTAAAAGTTGAACCCTTTGTCTCCTGGTGGGGAAGATCACATCACACAAGGCATGGTCCCCTTCTACTCCAAGTACAGTGATTGTTTTGGATCTCTGACTATCTGTCAAGACTACCTGAAAATGTTGTGAATACTTTTTTGGGTTATGATATTGTTGTTCCAGTCTGATCATCTGACTTAGGTATTATATTTGTAGTCCTTGAAACTAATCTATGTCATGTTTTAAGCTTACTGGATCATTTTGATCTGAAAAAAGTATGCAAAAGATGTTCAATAATAGCCCAATAGTCAAGAAACTTGATGGATCTTTCACACTCTCTACCATCAACAGACTTCTAATGCTGTTGAATGTTGAAATAATTTCCTCAAATATTGATTCAAAAAGATGTCCAACTCTATCTCCTCATCACTGTCTGGTTCATACACCTTAGTAGTGCATTTTTTTCACTTAATTCAGGTGTTCCAGAGAGGAATCATTTATCTTGGCATATTTCTGTGCAATGATCAACATGAAAGTAGTGTGGAATTATCTAGACCGATTTTTAAAATTCAGAATTCTATTCTTCCCTTTCCTGGGCATGATGTTTGCTTCTTTTTCACCAGATCAACCTGGTGAACAGACTCTTCTAAATGGAGCCTAGGAAATTTGTACTTAATTTTGTTTGCAACCACCTATAGTTTTTGTTTGGAATGACATGATTCTGCATCATAAGGATAATGATCACTTTGTGAGAAGACAGCTTATAAAGCTATCCTTATAATGGTGATGAAGGCCAAAGTGGGGGGGACAGTCTCTGTAAGTTTTATAAAAATGTTCTTGTGGCTCTATAATTGAAAAACAGGTAAAATTGCAGCTATTGGGATAGAATAAAACAACTCCAACACAGGAAAAGGGAGCATCCGAAGATCCCCCTAAAGGAACAGAAAAAGGATAGTCTTTGATTTTCAGAATGATTGCTGGAACCTTCTCCATGAAAGAAAACATCCTGGTGCAGACCTTCCAAATTGGGATAAGTGCCTTAAACAACTGACTGCTGGAACTGCCATTCCTTCCCAGAAGGCTCTATTTGTAATTTGATCACTAAAAGTCTACCAGAAATAACAAGGATGCACCCTATCACTGCTCCCATGCAGAACACCTGTCATAGCTCCAAATACCTTCTCCACCACTATTCTCACTCATTACATGGGGTAGTAAGAAAACCACAGGACCCTGAACATTTATCATCATACTGTAAGAAAGGAATTGACAGTAGCATGAAACTGCCAAGGGGGAGGGCACTTCACATCAACAAGGGTATATCATCTCAATGCAGGTGAAGTGGGGACCAAAGGAAGACTCAAAGTTTACCTATAAAATGACCACTTATCTACCTAATCCTGAATTGTACCCCACAACTTTAAAATAAATAAATCATAAGTAAAAATAAATAAATACAAGAAAACCACCAGATGGGTGGCATAAAACCCCACCAGTGTTTTTGTAAGTTATTGTTAAATTATTTCTCAAAGGTTAAGATAAGAATATTTTAGTCTTGTGGGTTATATTGTTTCTGCTTCAACTGCTTAACTATTCTATTGTGACTCAAAAGTAGCCATACACAACATGCAAATTAAAGCATATGACTGTATTTCTACAAAATTTTAATTACAAAAAGAGGTTTCTGGCCCAACAGTAGTTTGCTGGCTTCTGGAGTAGACAATCAAGATAGATTGAACCAACTATCCTCACAAAAAAGGACTGGTCTTAATTATTCTATAGAAATCGGAAATCCTGGCACAAATCAGTAGGCCACATAGGATGTACTACTGATTTGTATCCCAGCCAGGGGTCCCCAAAATTGTACCTAATCCTTCTCCCTGCCACCTCAGGAAAACCAAGCACACATTCAGTACTACAATTTTTGTGTGAAGATTACCACCTTCTAAAGACATGCAAACTTCACATTAACAGTGGTCATGAGAAATCTTCAAGAGTTTAAGTAAATACTGGCAGTAGATAATGTCCTAGTTTAATGAGATCTCTCTAAAGTGAGACTATTCTTATTTATTTTGGGGAGCTACATGGGGCAATATCTGTGAATCCTTTGGACAGTTTGTCCTACAAAGGGAGGCATCTATTATAAATCTCGCCTTGAAGTTTTCTTCAGTAAACAATGGTACCAGTACACTTTGGAATTCCTTCAGGTTACCTTTAAATCACTGGCCAGGGTAATTATAGATGAGGCTTTCTCTTTGTGGGCAAAGGTGAAGTCTCCTTAACCATAAATCAATCCTTTTGTACCTGGGTTAATGCTTCTGGCCAAGTAGAAAGATTTATGCAGAAATTTTAAGAGAAAGTCACCTGGCTTTTTTAAGTACACCCTAATGGTTCAAGGGATTTGTTTAGATGGCTGAGTCTAGGAGATCAATCTTGCTCATTTAAGTCCTGTTTATAGTATCTTTAAATAAATGCATAGGAGAAAAATGGAATAGATTGGATCCAAGTTTTTGCCATTCAGATTAGCCAGTGGAGTGGCAAACTCATGGGAAAATTTGTTTGTACCAACAGTATTTGAGAAAAGTGAACTTTATTATTGGGAGATAATTCTCCATAGTTGTGTTACTGCACATTGTGATAGCAGAAATTTTCACTAGAGAGGGAAACTTACAGGTTCCCTAAACTCAGGGTTCCTTCACTGTCATGCAAGCCCACTACACCTATAGTATCCACCTGAACTGCTTCCCATTGCCTTGTGGGACTGGAGGTCAAGAGGAACTAACATTAATTTGAGACTCGTGCTTTTGTTGTGCCATGAGTATTAAAGTCCTCTCTATCTAATCCATTAGCACAGTGTATCCTGCCAGTATCCATGAAATTGATGTAAGCTAAATTGTTAACTTGCAAATAGGGTAAATTTTCAGACTGTTCACAATTCTTGATAACATTATATCACAATGCCTCTCTGTAAGAGATTCTGAGACTGCAGTTTTTCAACTGGGAATACTGTGGTCTCTATAAATTTGGTATTCTATTTGCAAAGGAAAAAAAAAAAAAAGACAGAATGGTTATTATCCCAGCCAACTAAACAAATCCTATGAACCATCAGAGTTTACTTTAAAAAGCCAGGTGGCTTTCTCCTTACATTTCAGCATAAACCTTTCTACTTGGCCAGAAGCATTAACTCAAGTACAAAAGGATTTATTTGTTGTTGCAAAGACTCCATTTTTCCCTACAAAGAGGATGCATCTTTTTCTGCTACAGATAGGTCAGATTATTTTGGCCCAATGACTCTCCTATTTCCATGCTTCCAATGATAACTAAACCTTTCTAATTGATTTGCAGTGTTTTTCCTTAGTGTTAGTATGTTGGAAACTTGCAGGCTTGAAGTCTCTCTTTAATGCAGAAGATTCTTTATTTATATTTTGAACATTTGTTTTTTATTTCACAGTTTGTCAGAAATTAATCCTTTTCTTATTTCTGTAGTGTCAAAATTCTGTAATGGTTGAAAGCAAGGATTATAAAAGAGACTATCAGTGTTTGAATTTGGTTTTCTCTATTTACTTATAGTAGGCTTCTCCCACTACCCAGTTATGTAAAAACAATATTATGTAAAAACAAACAGACAAACAAAAAGGCCCTCACTACCTTAGAAGGTCATTATGGGGATTAAATAAGATAATACATGTGGAACACTTAGACCACAGCCTGGATAGAGTAAATGTTCTCTATAAAATTATCCATTATTATTATATTCTTGAGTGATAGTTGATTGCAACTCCTTTAAACTCATATGTGGTTAAGATCATAGGCTCTGTCAGACTTTACATTTCAGATCTGACACTTAGCTACGTTTTTGTAAACAAGTTACCCATCAATTGTTTCTGTGTCCTTATTTGTAAAATTGTGACAGTAATATTACCTGTTTCATAGGGTTGTTGAGAGGATTAAATGATATAATATAAAATACTTATTCTAGTGCCTGACAAATAAAATGTTCAGATATATAATTTTTAATATATTAACTGCAGCAAGACTTGGTTACACTTTCTCTCTGTTTGCGTGTCTGTTTTTCATGTATTGTTGCCTCTTAAAATCCTACCTAACTTCCATAATGAAGACCAAAATTCACCTATAAGATCTTCTCTAAGAAGGCCTTAAACTTTTCCCAAGGCTGTCTTTAATCACTAATGCCAGAGTAAAACATTTTCTTCTTTATATACCACTAGCATTTAGTTCAAATCATCCATTAAACTTGCCCCACTATTTTCTCTATTAAGAGAAACATATAAATATTTACCATTTTTGTTAAGCAAACTTCTTAAAGGGTAAAACTACATTTTATAATACTTTTTAATCTCATACTTTGCATTGCACTTAAGCAAGTGAGCAATGAACATTTCCTGAAGGTCACATTTTTAAAAGCTCAACACTTCCTAACCTCTTTTCAAGCCTTAAAAAAAAAAGTCTTGAGACAATCCAAAGGTTTCATATTGTTTTCCTCTTTTCATTCATTTACTTAGAATCAAAGACGAGAATTTTCTTTGCTAAGGAAATTGAAGTAGACTTTTATATTGTCCTTTTAATTGCAATTAATCACTTTTGAAAAAAGGTTTCTCTAACTTGATATAGAAGCTAAAGTCTTTATGGGAAACTGTCGGGGGTGGGGGGTGGGATAGGCAGTTGAAGGAAACTGCTAAGGAAGGGAGGGGCATACCTCATCAACAAGGGTACCTGCATGATCAATGTCTGTATACCTAAGCCTGAACTGTACCCCACATCTTTATAATAAAAAATGTATATTTTTCTAAACAAAATATATCTTCAATAACATTTGGTCCCAGCAAGCTTCCTAACTCCATCTATAGATAATACTTAATTCACTCCTTAACGAAAGAAATTATTGATAACCAAGATGAAAGTCAAATGCAATTCCAATGTTTGAACTTAAAATGATGACACTGATGAATAGATATGTAAATACATGTAGCCCTCTTCAAAGTACAAGGCACTTGGATAGACCTTGGACCACAGCCCAATTTTTTACTTGCAAGATTTATCGTAAGTATTAAAGGAAATTTTTCTGTCATTAAACAAAGGTATTACTAGAAATAATTTTAATAATAAGGCAGGGTAATTTTTTATAAATTGTAAATTAAATAAATCAAAAAGCAAGATCATCACCAGAGTACAGAAAATTCCTACAACAAAGCCTGTATCTAACAGACGTTGACCCAGACAGACATTGCATGATTAATTCATCTTATTTACTCAGAAAAAAAAACCAGGAAAAAAGAATGAAAAATTTTAAATGTATGTACATGAGTCTGTGACTATGTATTTAGTGTACATTTTCAAAAATATATTTATCTCATCAATAACAAAAAGTCTTCTCTTATATAATTTTTCGACTGAAATCAACATATACTTGGAAATGAGCTAGCAAAAGATTTTCTTTCCTCATGGGCATTTATAATCAAAGAGTAAAATTCTCATTTTAATATTGTGAAAATGCCCTGACCAAATATTACTTTTCTGTTTTATTTTATTGTATTTTATTTTACAGGACTATTTTGATAGTACTAACTGAAAAGTGTTTCTCCCTCCTCAAGAAAGATTTCAGGTTTCAAAATTCACTATCTCAACTTATGTTTGATTGGAGACCATAAGAACACCATTGATGTTATAAAAGGTCATAAGTAATCTGACTGAAAGAAAATCGACAAAGGCGATTTTTATTCAGCACGTTGATTCCAGAGATAAAGAGTTTATTATGTCCATTAAATAATCCTATCAGCAAATTTCAGACTTGTGTTAGGTCCAGTCTTTACTTTTACTGATGGGCCAATTATTTTTATATCCTTTTTATTTCACTTATTCATTTCAGTCCCTAGGTCTTTGTTCTGTGACCCCTAAATAATGTGAATTAAGCAACAAAAATAAGGATTTCCGTCTTGGAGACAAAGGACGTGTATTGCTAGAGAGTGCACTGACTTTGGCTGAAGCCTACCCATCAAGTTTAATGGGAGTCTGGCTGCCAGAACCCCATGCAACCTTTGAATATTTAGGGCTAAATGTAACTGCCACTTGCTCTCCCTCCCTGGGAGTCCACAGGAGTTCTTTCTTATTTGTTGCTTCCCAGATTTCTGCCAACTTGTTTGTTCTCAGTTCTATTGATGGTACTTTCTGGCCTTCTCTTGTGTAACTGTTTTCCAGTGTTGTTTTGTTTATAATGCTGGGTAGTTTATAACAAGAAAGTCATTTTTTAAATGCTTATTTACTTATTTGCTAAGAAAAATAAGTTGTACTACAAAGAGTAAAATCCTCTTTGATTTTCTTTTGATAAAATTTAAAAACAGGACCCATCCATACTGAGCAGAAAATTTTTCCAAGAATCCTTCTCAAGACAACCTCTAAGAAAACAAGTTTCAAAACACACATTCTTTATTGAGATCTGTTCACTTCCCTTTATTTGGTCAAATTCATCTCTACTTTATTTCTCCTTCCTATGTCAAAACAAAAGAGGAAAATTTTATTTGAAGATCTCTGGGATCCAGTCAGTTAGAAAATAGGTAAATAAAATCAGAAAAAAGAAATTTAAACAAAAAAATATTATTTTGTTGACTTTTCTTAATGTAGCACAAGTAAATACACTGCAACAAAGCATTTTTCTCCTCAAATTATGGTAAATTTAGGGACAATGCTTTGCGTTTTATGTTGAAAGATTAAATATATTAAGCAGTTTTACTCTACCTGGTATTTTGTGAGATTTCACACTGTAGACAATATGCAGTGCTAAGTATAAGATTATATACTTTTAGTGATGCCACAAAGTTGTACTAGATATTAAAGTCTAACAGGGTGTATATATATCATTGTTTTGAACCAATTAATTAAAAGTAGTAATTTTTTTCAGTGTTCTTAGATTTACTCAAAATGATCTTCTGTATTCTATAGAAGCACACATTTTTTAAAAAGAGGAGAAAGACAGAGCTGTCTTTATGTCTTTAAAGACAATGCTGTCTATTATTTGAAAAATCAAGATGTATTGGTGTCAGATTCCTTTCAGAAACATTTGTAAACTGAGTGTTAGGTACAAGTATTTATTTTTAAATTTAACTTCATACAAAATAACCAACTTACTGATAGTAACAAAATTTTTGGTTGCTGTTGCTAGATTTGTAAGATTTGTAAAAAGAATATGACCAAACCAAACAAACAACACCCTACCACAAGTAACAGTAAGTAAGCTCCTTGAAATGTTTAAACATTTAATGCAATTGCTTCTCATGCAAATGTCAGTTTACAAAACTCACCCAGATTGCAAACACTTACCATATTCACTATCATAGAATATAATGAATTTCTGCCAGGCATACTCTGTGACCACTCTTAGGATAACGTCATTCAAGTAGACAGGTGGGCGAACCGAGAGAGTGTAGTCGTCATTCCTGTTGCTGCGGGTGAGTCCACAGCCACTTCTTGGGGTCCCAGCTGTTGACCGCTGAATGAAGAGATGGGGGATATGCATGGCATCTGCCAAAGACTGGAGGGATCCTGCTGACGTGCAGCCAATGGAGCTGACCAGGGCCAAGATACCTTGATTCATAAGTTCACATGCTGCAAGAAAGCACAGTAATATTCAAGGTGTCAATGAGTTTCACATAATTTCTCTTTTAAAAAACTCTGGATGGATTATCGAGTTATTATGTAATTATGCAATTTTTAAAAAGGAACATTCTATATGAGGAGATCCTCAAACTAAACGTGCTACTGGAATTCAGTTCAAGAACTATGCTCTGATTAGCTTTGTGACCTTGTGCAAATCATTTGGCTTTCCTTGGCTCAGTTTCATCATCTGTGAAGAGGGCAAAATAGCTTGAATCCTGGAATATCACAAGGATTAGAGATAATGCCGTCTGTTATTTGCTTCTCACATGACAGATATTCAATTAGTAGCAGTTAAACATTGATCACTATTAATTTATAATTCAGAGAAAAGAAAATTCCCTAATGAGTGTATAATACAAGACTTTTGAAAAGTAGATAATATGTAAACAGGTGAGTAAATAAAGGGGAGATAAATGTTTAGAGGAAGATATATCTGGCCATTGAAAACAGTGCCATTCTGGTATTTGGAATCTTGATGACTCAACTTTCTATAAAGTAATTAAAATGCTTTTGTTATTTTCTTTGACAGTCAGAAAACTCATGGTCAAATCAAATGCTAAGTTTCAGCAACTATCTTGTTCTGGTTCCCAGTTGAACAATTTATAGTTTCTACTATTTGATTTATAATCTCTATATTGATTTCATTTTAACTATTCTAAGTATGTATTTCAAGATGTATTTAAAATTAGAACAAATAAAATATGAGTAAATATATAGAAAAAAGAGTTAAGAAGTGATGTCTTATAATGCCAATGTTTGAAAATAAAAGATTAAAAATGAATGCAAAAATAAAACCGGAGTTAAGACAAAAATTATTTCCATATGAGAAGCTCAGTGTTATAATTGATTCCAATTTATTTTAGATTTTAAGCATTCTAGGTATAACATTCTTAAGATTCAAACTTTCTTAGAGATTGTTTTACATAATTCTTGAAAACCATAAAGGAAAATCTAGATGGTAAGTGCTTGTATGTAATTAATTGGCCAGATAATGATTTAATAGTGCAAGTTTAGAAGTACTATACTAATGATAAGCTCATAAACATCTAATGAATTTATTATTACTAATGTTAAACCAACCAATGCATGCAAAACAACTGAATAATTATTAGAGACATATTCTTAAAGCATAGCCTCATGAGAGAGATTATGTTGATTTCAAATAATTGTGAAAGTTAGCATCAGAGATACTATTCTATTTAGACCATGACAGATTGAAGTTGAAATTTTAGTAGAAATCACGCATTCTACTCATTTGCATAAATTCAACTTTTATAGAAAGCAATATACACTTATACTTATATTTTCAATGTATTAACACAAAAAATTTGGTTAAATTTTTCATTATTGTGGTAAATAAGGCCATTACTAATTTATATAAGTAAATAGAAATTCAATTTCAAAAAATATTTTGTTTAAAGGTTTAGCTCATTTAGCAATGAACATCAAAATAAGAAGAGTGCCTTAAGGCATACACAGTTAAATTCAATCTTTAGGTTACACTAATTACAGGTGATTAAGTAAATATAACATTGTACATACCTCTCCCACAAAAGTTATAACATTGCAAATATAGGAGTTTGAGGGAAAAATTGTCTGTATTATTCTTCAGATTTAGAAGGATAAACTCCAAAATGAAATGTCATATAGTAATCTTTATTAGCAGATACATTTACTATAGTGTATAATCTTGTTTCTTCCAATCAACCATGTTACTTCCTATTAATCCCTGATAGTAAAAACACAAACCAAGTAAAATACTAAAACCAGTTATGAATTTTTATATAAACAAATATGCTATTTTTTGATTACTATGTGGTATTATCTATCCTGCTACACATATTAACAAGAATAACGGAAATTTCCCTCTAAAAATCAAAATAGGAATCATCAAAAATTGGAGTCAGAAAACATACGCCAGACCTTAGAAATAACTCAAAGATCATGTAGGCCAGGGATGGAAAATTGGCTTTGCCTGCTGTGCTTACCATGACTTCTTGTAAATTGGCATTTTGGAACACAATTTTGAGAAAGATTCTGAGATTCAATTAAAAAAAAAAATACCCAAATTATTTTTTGAGTTTTCTCATAGGAAGAGACTGGGAGAGTAGTGGCCTACAAGTTATAAAGGTGCATCTCACAGATGGCACCCAACTGTTTATAGTCAAGAAATCACACACACTCTCTGTAACAAAACAAAACAAGAAAACCAAAGAAGAGGAAGAAGGAGGAGGAAGAGGAGGAGAAGGGAAAGAAGAGGAGGAAAGGGAGGAGGTGGGAGAGTAAGAGTAAGAAGAAGAAGGAGGAGGAGGAGGAGAAGGAGGAGGAATGAAGAAGAGGAAGAAGATGGCCCAGCGCTCTAACCCATGGTCCACTGTCCATTTCACCACAACAAACAATCATCAGAGAATCTTTTATTCATACCCTTAAGATTTTACAGGCAAAGAAGAGAGAGAGTTCTCCATAGGGACAAACTCAACTGGAGACAGTCTATTGTCACATTTGGTGACAAGGGTTAGTATACTGAGAAAGAGAGGAAGAGCTCTCACACAACCAAAATGGGTTAGGACTGGATGACCCCAAACACAACCCCACTAGTGCACAAATATTAATGGGCCTGTTTGGTAATCTCTCATTTCTCCTTCAAGGCTGATTTGATGCTCATTTTTGCCCTATTTTTTTACCAATGCAAAATGTCAGTTGAAGTATAGAAGGTACAAACTAATTCACTATGAATCCCCCACCCATAGAGCCCTAAGGTTAGTATGAAATATAGACTATAACTTATGACAGCTGGAGAAAGAGTTCAGAGAATAAAGGGCTGCACCAAGAAAAGAAGCAAAGCTTAGTAAGGCAATTTACCCTTTGTGGGAATTCTATGCCTTGACTGTTAAAAAACTGCATTATTTTGAATATTAGTTCCATAGAATACATGCATCAGCTAATTGGATAGAGTGTGAGAACTGAATTTGAAAGATCAGTGTGTGTGTGTGTGTGTGTGTGTGTGTGTGTGTGTGTGTGCGCACGCGCGTTTGCATGTAGCCATAACTTTTATATTAAAATAATCTAAGGCAAAAGCATATTTCTCAAAAGCATATTTCTTCCTCATTATTATCCCAAGCACTGTGATTTATTTATACTACGCATGCACATACACACAAACATCCATCCATACCTATAGATCATACTGAACAGTGTGCTGGTTTTGTGACTCTAGCTGTTTGAGATTTTCAATACTATCCAAGATGTTTGGAGCCTACACTAACTGCTGAAGGCAAACTTATTGTTATTTTTTTTAAGCATTTTGAATCAGCAACACATTTTATTTGTTGTGGTCATTCGGCAGTTACAAAATTGAACACAGCTGTTCCTGTGCACTATATTTTTCATTTCTGAAGCAAACAAGCTTGGTACTTCTTTTTCTTATTAAGTAAAATGAGATTAAAAATAAAATCTAGTTGGGCACAGTTGCTCATGTTGTAATCCCAGCAATTTGTGAGGCCAAGGTAGGCGGATTGCTTGAGTTCAGGAATTTGAGACCAGCCTGAGCAATAGCAAAACTTCATCTATAAAAAACCAAACCAAACCAAACCAAAACAAAACAAAAATTAGCCAGGTGTGGTGGCACACACCTGTAATCCCAGCTACTCAAGATACTGAGGTGGAAGGATCGCTTAAGCCCAGGAGGTCGTTGTGATCATGCCACTGCAGAGTGAAAACCCTACTAAAAAATAAATAAAGTTTATAAAGGTTTTGGATATTGATTACCTGTTTTTATTTTATTTTAGACATATGGGGTACACATGAGAATAAACTACATAGGTAGGCTGCATGCAGGTGAAGTTTGGGTTTCCAATTGGCCCTCATTCCCCTGGTAGTGAACCTGGTATGTTTTGTGTTGTCAGGTATCTCTTACCCTCCTCTCTATCTCCCTCCCTCTCTCCCTTAGCAGTGCCCAGTGACTCCTGATCTCTCCCTTGTGTTCATGTGATTATTTTTCAGGGCCCACTTATGAGTGAGAACATGAAGTATTCAGTTCTTCAGGTCTGTGATAGATCATTTAGTATGGTGGTCTTTAACTCCTTCCAATTTGCTTAAAAGGCCATGGTTTTGTTCTTCTTTATGATTGTGTAATACTCCATCATTTATATGTACCACATTTCTTTATCCAGTTCACTTTCGAGGGAGCAGTAAGGTTGATTCCATGTTTTAGCTATTGTGAATAGTGTGGCAGTTAACATATGTATGCAGATGTCTTTTTGGTAGAGTGACATCTGTTCCTCTGGGTATATTCCCAGGAGAAGGATTGCTGGATTAGATAGAATGTCAATTTTTAGTTCTTTTAGGAGTCACCACAAAGCTTTCCACAGAGGTTGAACTAGTTTGCACTCCCACCAACAATGTAGAAGCATTCCCTTTTCACAGCCCCAGGTACGTCTGGTTTTTTTTTTTGACTTATTAATAATGGCCATCCTTACCAGAGTTAGGTAGTATCTCATTGTAGCTTTGATTTGTATTTCTCTGATGATTAGGGAGACTGAGCATTTTTTCATGACTGCTTGTATGTTTTCTTCATGTCCTTTGTTCACTTTTTAATGGAGTTGTTAGTTTTTTTCCTTTTACTTTGAGTTTCTTGTAGATCCTGGATGTTGTTTTGTGGGCTGTCTCCTTACTTTCCTAATGGTTTCTTTTGCTGTGTAAAAGCTTTTCAGTTTGATAAAGTCTTGTCTTTTATGGCATTCACTTTCGGGAACTTGGTCAAGAATTGGTTGCCTACTCAAATATGCATAAGGGTGTTTCCTATGTTTTCTTCTAGGATTCTTATAGTTTGAGGTTTTACATCTAGGTATTTGATTTATTTTGAATTGATTTTTGTATATGTGGTCAGCTAGTTTTCCCAGCACCATTTGCTAAATATGATCTCCTTTCCCCAGTACTTGCTATTGGTGGCTTTGATGAAGACAAGTTGTTTGAGAGACTATGCTTTTGCTTTCTGAATCTCTGATCTGTTCTTTTGATCTATGTGCCTCCTTTTGAACCAATACCAGGCTGTTTTGGTTACTGTAGCCTTGTAACAAGGTTTAAAGTCTGGAAGTGTGATACCTTCCGTGTAAGCTACTATTATAGATATGAAAACACAATTATCCATTGGTTTCAGAAAGGCATTGTTTCCCTGTTGCTGAATACTCAGCGAGAACTCAGTGAAACATTTTTGGCTAACACATCCTTTTAAAACGCATATTCTTTGTGTGCTTTTTTTTTTCTCACTTCTTTATATTGACTAATTTTTCCTGATATAACTTGTTCCAAGATTTTACCCACATCAGAACTTTAGCACATTCCATTCATACACTGCTACAGCTTGGATGTGTCTTCCAAAGTTCATGTGTTAGAAATTTGATCCCCAACATGGTGGTTTTTAGAGGTGGGGCCTGATAGAATGTATCTTAGTTATGGAGTCGCTGGCCTTTGTATGGATTAATGTCATTATTGTGAGAATAGGCCTCATAAAATGGTAAGTTTTATAAGAAGCCTCCTCTGGCCTCTTTATTGCCCCCTCCTTGTTCTTCCAGCATGGGAAGACACAGTTAGAAGGCCTCCTTGTGCCAGTATCTTGATCTTGACTTCCCAGCCTCCAGAACTGTGAGAAAATAAATTTCTGTTTATTATAAATTACCCAGTTTCAGGTATTCTGTTATAGCATCACAAAAGGGACGAAGGCATATACTTATTCATCAACTAGCATATATTAGCTTTCAAGCATGTGCCAGGAACTTCTTTGGAGATCGGAAAATGTATGTGGCACATTCTATCCTCAGAAAGCCCCCAGTCTGTCATAGGGTTGCTAAAATCTGTTTCTGCATTATAATGAAAAGTGAGGATTTAGAAAAATATAAATGACTAAATCCACTCCTAGAAGTTGTACTTTAGTCCAGGTTGATTGATAGTCATGTACTTGCATTATGAAATGTTACCTGAATACTTCTTATGTGTAACCCTTTCTGCTCAACATTGTTATATGATACTGGTCTGGTGCAATGTTCTTTAATGTGATTGTTGCAGAACACCTAATACTTGTAAATTTTTCTTTACTTTTTGATAATTATTTTCAAAGATATTCAATAATGACTATAACTGGGCAATAGAACTTTCCTATTTTTCTACTTATCTTAGTTTGTGGACAGAGATGGAGTGTACAAAAATAAGGTGCATGGAGTCAGTACAAATCATAATACACCAAAAAGGGATTCTGATCTTCTTTTTACTACCAATAATAAACTGAGAAGACTAAGATTCTTTCAATTCTTCCAACTCAGATGAGATATATGATAGTTCTACAACATTAAAGTGTACATATTTTTTTCAATTTTATCATAGCTGTAACTGAGATATATTTATAAATTAATTACTAAATTTAATATAATGAAGAATTTTTATTTTAAAATTCATTGATCAGTACTGAATTTTATAATCACTGAGTTCTTATAAATGAGGAAATAGGGTAAGTTTCCATGGCAGATGCAAACGATTTGTATTCTTTCTACAACAACTGAATTTAATCTAATTTCTTTCTGTTTATTTCATTAATGTATCACATAGTATTTATAATTTTTTTCACTTTTCTTTCACCACAAAGCACCTCATTTTTGCTTTTAAACTTATAGGAATATAGTAACACAAAACAACTGTATCCCATTCAGTCATTTAGCATTCTTTGCAAATATGATTTTCAGCCATCATCTAAGAGGTAACATTTAAAAGATGGTCTTAATTTGATGCATTAGCAATGTAATCAGCCAAAAATGAAATCATTTGGAACAAATTCTTTCAAATAAAGCTGGTCTTTATATATAAATCGTGTTACAAGGTCCAATTTAATCATAATTATCTACGTAGGAAGTAAGAATACAGAAAAAATATTTATTTTCATTAAAAAACATTGACTTTATTCTTTCTTACAAACAATGGCTAAAATGGTTGATTACCAGACATTCTGAGATGAACTCAACTGAGTAATTTTCAGTCAACTATTTTTTTTAGTCATCTAAAGCCAATTTGAACCTTTAATTATAATTAGTGATCAAAACCTGAGAGGGACTAAACATTTAACCATTATAAGTCACTTCTTTTTTTTTCATTTATATCTCATAACAATTCTGTGCAGAAAAGCTGTTATTATTCCTATTTTCAAGTGGGAAAAATTTTCCTCAATGAAGTTAATTGCACTGACCATCATTCCATTAGCCAATTTGTAATATTAATAAATGGCAGAGTAGATATTTAAATCTGGCCCAGACTCCAATGCCTGGGCCATAGAGAACTAGAAAATAAATAATTGTTTTTAAACATAAAGATCCGTATAAAAATTAGAAGTCACTTTCTACGAGATTCAGGAAAACAACCTCCTAGAAGTAGAAAAGAAACTAATAATAATGAGCCTTAAGAGTAGATAGCATCCTCTCCCTTTTTTTTTTTTATTTTGGGATTGGGGTAAAGACATTTATTCTACATAAATTTAACTCCAAATATATAACGAGTGCTTAAAAGAAAATTTCCACAAGGCCAAAAAATAGTACTAAAAAGAACCAACACAATATTGAGTACTCTTCATTAATGCCTAACGTGACTCTACTATCATACATATGATAAAAATAATTTTTAAAATGATGAAATATTACTTATTTTTGTATAGCTCTTGAAGTTTATAAAGTGATTTCATATACATTTTATCATTTCATCAGCATAGCTAGGTTGAATATAATCCTAGCCCCATTTATTGAAGACTGAATTGAATCTCATTTTTATATTGCTATTAAGTAGTAGAGTCAAGGTTGGAACACAGTTTTTTAATATTTAGTTTAGCATTTTTCAATTTATACATTCCACAACCTTCAATTTGTGGAAATTCAGATCAGTCTCATCTTTTTTTCATGTCAGTAACAATACTGCAATTAGCACACATGTAAATGTGCAAGTATATGTATATGTTACAAGTATAAAATAAATACATACTATACCAGGCAAGTGTTAGGTGCTCAGGATGCAAGATGGTCAAAAATAAGCAAGAGTATAATGGGAGAAACAGAAGCTATTAACATGAATGTAAAATAGTATACTGAGTAGATGTTAGGTCAAAGGGGGTCATTATTTCATAGTAACCTAAAAACATTTTTTTTTTCTAAAATGGAGGTTGGTAAAGCCTTTTCTACAGAAGCAAATATGGACATGCAATATGAAGGATAAGTAGATAGGAGTTACTTTGAAAAACAGTGAAAAAATTCCAAACAGAAGAAACAGAAAGGGCAAAGATCCTGTGGTACAAAGATCATAGAATACCAAAGAAGGATGAAGAGGAAGGCAAGAAATATGATCTTTGTGTTTGTCTGTCTTTTTGTTATTATTTTGCAGGAAAACCTTACCTATTTTAATATTACCCTTTGTCTACACTTACAAATATTTGCTTGTGGTCTTTTCATATATTAAATTTATTTATAACTTATGTGCCTCTTCAAAAGTTTTAAAATTATCATACAATAAAATTGTCAATCTTTTACCTTCTTTCTTTCTTTTTTTTTTGAGCTGGAGTCTCACTCTGTCGCTCAGGTCAGAGTGCAGTGGTACACTCACAGGCTCCGATGATCCTTCTGCTTCAGCCTTCCAAGTAACCGAAACTACAGGCGTGCACTAACACGCCCGGTTAATTATTTTTATTTTTTTTTTTTTTATTGTAGCAACAAGGTGTTGCCAAGTTGCCTGGGCTGGTCTCGAACACTCGGGCTCAGGCAATCCAATCGTCTCAGCCTCCCAAAGTGCTGGGATTACAAGCTTTTACTTTCAGGAATGTTTTTCTGCATACTACATTTAGAAAGCACTTCTTCCCACAATATTCAAATTTATAAAATAATCAGTTTATCTGATTATGGGCAACATCTTTCCCATTCTATTCTCCATAACAGATCATCAGCTGATAGAAGACACAGCAGTCATACTTTAGGAAACTAGATGAGTGCAGAATGTTATATTTGGTTGCTACAGATAAATTTGATCTTTATCTTCAGCAACATAATCCCAGCTATGGAACAGCAAGGATTAACCATAACTGTGACAAGAATAATCCAGATCATGTTATATGTCTTTTCAATTTTTCTCATCATTTCATAGAATTTCTAGTTATTAAAATTATTATTTATTATAATAAGGAATGTCTTAGATTTAGAACTGATTATTTTAAGATGAGTGACAGAGTGTTTAGTACATTCCAGAAAATTATATCCCATAAAAATAAGAATGAAATCTTGGTAAAAAATGGGGGGAACAGTGTATTTATGTAAGAGAAAGACAGAGAATGAAAAAAAAAAACCAATATTTTACATGGCTTTCTCAGACACTGCCATCTATCCAGAATATCATTAATAAAGGTCAGACGTCAACTTCAATTATTTCCTTTCTTTTATTCCACATACTCCTCTATATCAATTTGGTTAACACATACTGTTAATTCTACCTCCTAAATATTTCTCAAAACTATTCTTTTAGTAAAATACCAAATAAAATACTGTCAGTCCTTTAATTCAACCTGTATCACCGGAAACTAATTAACAAAACAAGTTTCACTGGTGCGATTTCGCAGCCACCACTTTAATCTTTCTCCAATAACCCATAGTGTAAAAAACAAATCTATTTCTAAAATTATTATGTCATTTCCATGTTTTAAGAGTCATCAATAAAAGACTGAGATATTATTACAAACTGAGGAGACAAAGGAGGAATAGCAATTTAATGCAATAGGTAATCCTAGACAAAAATCTTGAAATAGGACAAAAAGCTATTAGTAAAGAAGTCAATGAACTTTGAACAGGGTCTGTGGTTCAGTTGATAAAACTGTCAATATTTATTGAGTGTCCTTGATAATTATACCATTATATAATCACCATTATGTAATTATTAGTTATTATACAATATAATAACATTAGGAAAAGTGGGGTGAGGAATATAAAATAATAATACAAAAATCCTTTTTACTATTTTTGCATTTTTCTGTAAATCTAAGACTATGTCAAAATTAAAAGTTAAAAACAGAAAAAACTGTCAATGGCTTGCAATTTCTGCAAGACAAAGCCCAGACTCAAAATCCTTTATGACTTTTCATCAATCTACATGTTCATGCTCATCTCCAGCTCCTATCCTTTGCTATCATATCTTCCTGGCATTCCTCACATGCTGGAACCACTGTGCTATTTACACTGTAATTACTGTATTTTTGAGCATTCCGTTTACTTATACAAAATAGATGTTTTTGACATCTTAATAATATTGAGTCTTCCAGTTCACAAGCATGGTACTTACCTTCATTCAGAGTTTTAAAACATGTCTTTAAGCAATATACTGTAGTATTCAGCATATAGATGTTGCACTTCTTTTGTCAAATTTACTTCTAAGCATTTCATACATTTATATTCTAAATTGTACTTTTATTTTAAGTTTCAATTTTTCATTGCTAGAATATAGAAATACATAAGACTTTTGCATGTTGTTCTTGTATCCTGCAGCTTTACTAAGCTCACTTATTCTAGTATTTTTTATAGATTTTGTAGAATTTCTACACAGAAAATCATGTTATCTGAAAATAAAGGCAGTTTTACTCTTCCTTTCCAATCTATATGCCTTTGTTTTCTTTTTCATGCCTTATTGCATTAGTTGGTACCACCAGTTCAATATTGAATATATTCCCTTTTTTCCTGATTTTAAGAGAAAAATATTCAATTGTTGATAATTAAGTATAATGGAACTTTTAAGGCGTATGGGGCATGCTGTTTATGAGGTTGGAGAAGTTCCCTTCTATTCCTGACTATAGAGTTGGTTCAGAAATAGATTTGCTAAGAGTTTATTATTTATTTGTTTGTTTATTTATTTATTTAAATCGGGAAAGGATGTTGGATTTTGCTGAAAGTTTTTTCACATCTATTGAGATTATCTTTTTTTCTTCTTTATTCTGCTAATATTGATTGATTTCTTTTTTTATTTTAAAGACATAGGGTACAATTCAGGGTGAGGTACATAAGTGGTCATTATACAGTTAAGTTTGGGCCTCCCATAGGTCTTCACTTCACTTCGTTTGGGTTTAGCTATTCTTATCAGTGTTATGTATGAGCCCTTTCCCATTCCCTTCCCTGGCAGTGTCCTGCTACTGCTAATCCTTTTCATGCAGTATTATGATAAACGTTCAGGGTCCGCTTACGAGTAAGAACATGTGGTACTCAGTTCTTTGTTTCTGTGATAGAGAACTGAATATGATAGACTCTAAATCCATCCAAGTTACTATGTCCTGAACATGTCCAGTCTCATCTGATTGATTTCTTAATGTTAAACTGTCTTTGCTGGACTCAGTAAATGTGTTGGACTGTAGTCATACTATTTCAAATTTCTAGAATAATTTGTATAATTAATGTTTCTCCTTAAATGCTTGGGAGAACTCGCCAATAAAACTTTCTAGGACTGGAATTGTAATGAGAAAGTTTATAACTAAAATATAATAAATTTTAAAAAATCTATTTTAAAGGTATTTTCAACTTATCTATTGCCTCTGAGTGAACTTAGGTAGTTTGTGTCTTTCAAGGAATTTGCCTTTTTTCATCTAAGTTTTCGAATTTACTGATATAAAGATGTTCATAATATTCTCTTGTAATTTGTAGTTATATTGAATCTCTCTTACCTGTTATTGATAATTTTTATGATCTCTCTTTGGTTCCTGATCAGCCTGGCTAGAGGTTTAGCATTTTTATTAATTTTCTCAAAGAAACAGCTTTGGTTTCCTTGATGTTCTCTATTGCTTTTTTGTTTTCTATTTCATTAATTTCTACTCTGATTGCCTGAGCCCACGGGTTTGAGACCCACCTGGGCTACTTGGTGAGACATCATCTCTACAATAAACCAAAAAATTAGCCGGATGTGGTAGCACGCGCCTGTAGTTCCAGCTACTTGGAAGGCTGAGGTGGAAGGATCGCCGGAGCCCAGCAGGTCGAGGCTGCGGTGGCCGGGAGCGGCCACCGCACTCCCGTCTGGGTGACAGAGTGAGACTCCAACTCAAAAAAATTTCCACTCTGAACTTCATAATTTTCTCTATTTTGATTAATTTGAGTTTAGCTTCATTTTATTTTTCTAAGATAGAAGCTGTGACCACAAATCTTAGACCTTTCTTCTTTCCTAAAACATTAATCCTATAAATTTCCCTCTATGTACTGCTTTAGTTTACCCTTTTTCTGCTGAATTTCACCTGTTATTCATGCATGAAATAGTCAACTGTCCTACTAACATATTAATCACAGTTATGTTATAATCACTGTTTAATAGTACTAACATCTGGGACACAGCACAATCTATTTCTGTTCCTTTACTTTTTGACAATGAATTGCATTGCGTGTTTCTTATAATTGTCGATGGATTGCTGTAGGAAACTGTAGAGATTGAGGTAAATAGAATACACTGGTATACACTCTCCTCCTACCAGGCTGCTAGTGTTTGGATTCACCCAATCTAGTCGGTAATTGATCTGGTTATGTGTTTCATTGCTGTTGCCGTCATCACTATGATCAGTGCACCACAGGGCCTCAAGTTCCTCTAGCAATAAGTTGTCATTACTTTATAGTATTTAGATTGAGGCCTGGGTTACCAGAGCTTTTCCCTCAGTGTTTCTGCTTCTCCCTCAGTTTTTAGTTGTCCCTTCACAACTTCACAAGTGGAGGTTCTTCTGTGATTCTTGACCTTTTTCTCTGGGGTAGACTGCTATTGTGCATTACTTGGCATAACGTTCTCTGCTCATGTGGTCTAGCTTCAGTCTGGGGCAAGCTCTGTGTACCTGGCTCCTGGGGGTAGGGCTTTCTCAGTGTTGCTTCCTCTCATCCTTGTGATAGCCAAGCATTACCTTTTATCTGTGATTGGTCTCTGAAGACAATTTCCTACCTTCCAAAATTAACTGACTTGATGTTGATAAAAGATCCTGGACCCAAGATGGTTTCCTGATTCTCTTTCAAGAGTCTTCATAAGCAGCAATAAATCTTTGAATGTTCCCCATGGGTAAGAGGATTTTTCACACTTCTTCAGGATATTGAAAATTTTACTTTGTAAAAAATAAAGGGAGGCAGGGCTCGGTGGCTCAGCCTGTAATCCTGTACCTTGGGAGGCCGAGGTGAGTGGATTGCCTGAGCCCGCAGGTTCGAGACCCGCCTGGGCAGCGAGACCTCATCTCTACAATAAATCAAAAATTAGCTGGGCGTGGTAGCACGCGCCTGTAATTCCAGCTACTTGGAAGGCTGAGGCGGAAGAATCGCCGGAGCCCAGCAGGTCGAGGCTGCGGTGGCCGGGAGCGGCCACTGCAGTCCAGTCTGGGTAACGGAGTGAGACTCCAACTCTAAATAAATAAATAAATAAATAAATAAATAGGAAGACACATGAGTAAAGTATTAGTGACCGTTAGACAATACAGTACTTAGGAACACTCCCCTATCACACAGTCGTAATTTTTTTTTGAGTTGGAGTCTCACTCTGTCACCCAGACTGGAGTGCAGTGGCCGCT
>NW_007232884.1:90779-122422 GCF_000164805.1 Carlito syrichta
TCCACTCACCTCAGCCTCCCAAAGGCGTGGGATTACAGGCTGAGCCACCGAGGCCGGCCACACAGTCGTAATTTACCTATAACTTTTGATTTCCCCAAAACTTAACTGCTAATACTGTTGACCAGAAGCCCTACCAATAACATAAACAGTCTATGTTTTTATGTTATCATATACTGTATAGAGCAGAAGAGAAAATTCTATTACAAAAATCATAAAGAAGAAAAAATATATTTACCATAGTGTACTATATTGAGTGATACAGTAAGTTTACATTGTCTGTGTACAAGATACATTGCCAGTTTGAAATGGTGGACAAACTCAGCTGCATACAGACCTTAATCCATGGTACATATCAAGCAATTAAACCTTTTCTTTTTGTAAAGTCATGACTTTTCACTGCTTCCTGGAAACACTTCCAGCATCACTAGTAGCACTTTGTGTGGGTCCCATGGTGTTATTCAAGGTTTACAGTATTGCACTAAACTTGATGAAAAATACACAAGAATCACAAGAGATCACTTTTTGCTGCAATATGCAATTTACTAGGGAAACCAATTGCTCACATGGAGGTGATTAGTGTCACAGGACATTTTAAGCAGATATTGGCAACATTTGGAGCTTACCGCACAGCAATGGTACAATATGTACTATGGTTAATTTTATGCAGTTATGATTTAAAATAAGACTTTACATTTGTTTACATTTCTCTAGACTGAGACTTGCACCATGTAAGATTTGTGTTTGTTTGCATACTTTTTATACATTTTAACTTTCATAAAACACTTGTGTAAATTTGATTGTAGCAAATGATAAAATAGACTGGTATCTACATATCTTTTATACATTCATGGCATACATTTTTCTTAACTTTTTTTCGATATCTCTAGACTATGCCATTTGTATGTGAGTCTTTTTGAATTTTCGTCAATCTCTAAACAATTATCCAATATATACATTGGAAAAATTCTGCATATTGGTGAATCTGAGCTGTTCAAACTCATGTTATTCAAGAGCCTATGCCTGTTCCCCTGCAGTCTGCCAGCACCCACAGCGTGCCTGTACACAGAGGTGATTCCCTGCTGAATTCAACTTTCTTAGCACCACTTGCTAGAAGACTATGGCAATAGCTTGCAAATTAGTACAAACTCCTCTCATGTCTGCTATTCCAAACAAACACAGCAGTGCACACTTAGCCTTTATGAATTCATAGGAATAATAAGTAATACTTCCTAACCTGCATGGAAGACAATATTCTCTTACTCCTACATTCTCCAAAAGTCAGACTGTTCTATGTTGTCTTTCCTCGAAGGAGCTTATCCTTCTTTGATTTTTGGTTAAGAAGGATTTCAGCTTGAAAACAGTTATGATTTTGTAGTTTTTCTCATTTTTAGGGAAAGAAAGCTGTTTTTGTGCTCTTTTACATTCTAAGCAGAGGAGGAAGTTCAGCTGCTCCTTGATTATTCCTACAACATATTTAAGTGCCTATCACATTGTAATTACCTTACCCGCCAGCTTTCTGGATTAGACATTGTCCTTTCCAAGGCATTTTTGAAACCTAGCACCTTTAAAAAACTCAATCACAGTTTTAAATTACATTTAAACAGACTAATTAGCACTTTTGATTAGAAAGACTACATTGCTTCTGAATAACAGTGTGGATAAAATTTTTCTTTTCCTAGTATTTTTTTCTTTTGACAGTGATGTCATTCAGGCACACACACTACACCAAGAGAAGTCAATCCTCTATGAGAACTTTTAAAAATCATTTCCTACAAAGTCTTCATAAGCTCATACCTGGCTGTGACACTGACCTAAACTCTATTCCTTTCAGCCTTGTTCACTCTACGTTAGCCGCACTGGTCTCACTGCTGTTCTGTTAGGTTACTTTTCTTTCAATTTCCTCTGCCTGGAGTTCTCTGCACCCAGTATTCCTTGATCTTATTTGAATCTTCATGCTGGTCCTCTGCTCCGGCAGCCCTTTTCTCATTACCATCCCTGTTACTTCCTGTATCCTGACCTGATTCAATTTCTTCCTTAAAAGTTATCATCATCGAACTATATCTTACATACTCGCTTTTTTCTGTTTTTACTCTTTCTTTGCCATCAAAATATTTGCTACAGAAGCTTTGCTTGTTTGGCTCAATGCTTTATGCCCAATACCTTGATCAGAGACTAGCCTACTGTAGACACTTAACAAACATACAGTAAACAAATGAATAATTGAATAGCCAGGACAAGCAAGAAACTGCATCAATGTTCTCAATTGTTTCCATCCTGATGGTAAAATGAAGAGTTGTGGTTTTACAGGTGAGGTGGAAGGAAGGTTTGACTCATTAAACTGGGGATCCTGGTGTTTTAATACCTGGGTTTTACAAGTCTTTCATTGACTTTTCTTATTGCTATAAAGGAATCAGTTTGATATTGATATAAGTTACCTGGTGATGTCATTCATGGCAAAGGATTTGACAAATGAATAAAAGTTCTTAGACCACTAAAGCAGAATCAAATAGGGAAAACTAAGAATGAAATGTAATATTCAGCAACAACTTTAATAAAACCTGAATTGACATAACTGCAAAAAAACAAAACAAAACAGTAAAAGATGCTCTCATGGTGGACATGGTGTAAGGTAGGCTATTTATACTATAAATGTCCTATTAGACCTAGTAACTTATTTTATGTAACTCAAAGTCTACGTTTTTACAGAAATGGTCAACTCTTGCTGAAAAAGAAGATTCCTAAGTTGGAGACAATAGTATAAAGAGCAGAGTGAGAAGAATCAACCCTTCAAAACAAAAGTGTTGTTTAGCATTTCCTATGTATACTATTTGCAAATATTGGTATTATTTATAAAAGCACTAGCATAGGTAAGTTCCACAAAAAGAGAGACGCTGTGCTTTTTAAAAAAACTCAGATGTGTTTGGCAGCCATCAGTAAATATGTCTTAAAGTGTGAACACGATATCATGAATAAATTAAAGCATTTATTTTATCATTTGCAACAGTATGCTTTACAAAAACATTTGCAGTAGTAATATATCAAGTGCAGTTTGTTTTCTTTTCAGTCTGTAACAATTCATATTGAAAATACCTGAAATAGCATTTAAAATATTATTTATTTAAAATATTTCGGCCTGGCTCAGTAGCTCAAACTATAATCCCAGCACTTTGGGAGGCCGAGGTGAGTGGATTGCCTGAGTCTGTGGGTTCGAGATCAACCTGGGCAATTTGGTGAGACCTCGTCTCTACAATAAATAAAAAATTAGCCAGGTGTGGTAGTGCATGCCTGTAGTTCCAGCTACTTGGAAGGCTGAGGTGGAAGGATCGTTGGAGCCCAGCAGGTCCATGCTAGGGGGGCCGTGAGTGTGCCACTGCACTCCAGCCTGGGTGACAGAGTGAGACTCCAAATCAAAAAAAATATTTTAATGAGTTATGTTTTAGATAATTTTAAACTTGGCAGAAGAATTTATTTTGGTTTTCTTTTTTCTTAGACTGGCAAAAGGAACAATAATTTTTTATTTTAATGATGTGGGGTACAATTCAAGGTTAGGCATACAAATGTTCATTATGCAGATACCCTTGTTAGTGAGGTATGCCCCTCCCTCCCCAAGCAGTTTCCCACTACTGCCAATACTTTTCTTATAGTATTATGATAATTGTTCAAGGTCTGTTTATGAGTAAGAACATGTGATACTCAGTTCTTTGTTTCTGTGATAGATCACTCAGTATTATAGACTCTAAGTCCATCTAAGTTGCTGTGAAGTTCATAATTTTGTCTTTCTTTATGGCAGCGTAATATTCTATCATGTAAAACCTCAAACTATAAGAACCTTAGAAAATGCAGGAGACACCCTTATGGAAATTGGAACTGGCAATAAATTCCTGATCAAAACCCCGAGTGCCATGCCATAAGAGGTAAGATAGACAAGTGGGACCTCATCAAACTGACAAGCTTCTGCAAAGCCAAAGAAACTATCAAGAGAGCAGGGAGACAGCCCACAGACTGGGAAAAAATACTGCCAACTCTATGTCTGACTAAGGCCTAACATCTAGGATCTACAAGGAACTCAAACGTGCTGAAAAGAAAAAAAACCAAACAGCCCCATTACAAAGTGGGCAAAAGATATGAATAGACACTTCTCTAAAGAAGACATATGAACAGTCAACAGAAACATGAAAAAATGCTCAGCCTCACTAATCATCAAAGAAATACAAATTAAAACCACAATGAGATATCACCTAATTCCAGTCAGGATGACCATCATCAATAACAAAAAAACAGCAGATGTTGGAGAGGATGCGGGGGAAAAGAGAATTCTACACTGTTGGTGGGAGTGTAAACCAATACAACCTCTGTGAAAAACAGTGTGGTGATGCCTAAAAGATCTAAAAATAGACCTTACATGTAACTTCACAATCCCCCTACAGGGAATATATCCAGAGAAACTCAAATCGCTCTATGAAAAAAGATACCTGCATACATATGTTTATTGCAGCATTGTTTATAATAGCAAAAACATGGAAACAACCGTGCTGCCCATCGAGAAAGGACTGGATTAAAAAAAAAAAAAAATTGTGGTACAAATACATTTTGGTTTTCAATGAACTAAAATTGCTATTTGTATTAATTATTTTACAGCAACTATATAAACTCATAAGATTGTTTTAGTGTAGTATATCCATTTGAATTCATTCCTATTTCAATTTTTCCCCTCTATCTTTAATTTAATCAGTGATTTAGTTTTGATCTGATTTAAGACATATAGCTGGCATCAGGAGCTAGATCACTGTTATCCATTCATGAATTGATTATTGCTATCACAATTTGTTGATAATCACATTTCACTTAGCACAAAATGCACTGGGATTTATTTTCTGCCAGGAAGTAATCTTTTATCATCTGCAGTTTGTTATCATATTCTAATTTCACTAATAATGCCTTTCAACAATAGTATCAGAAGCATTTCTATTTCTGGGGGAAAAACTGTCTATGCATTTTACAAAGCTATGGAACAGTGCATAAGGTCTGAAACACTATTTAATAGTCAGTTTGGCCCCTGCGAGCAGCAATTATGAAGTGAAAGGAGATAATTCTTAAAAAGTATAGCACAACATTTGTGGCTACTGTTTCAAAAAACTCATATTTCACTAAGTCATGTGTACTCCTTTCTCTTATGTTTTTTAAAGCAGCATTGTACAAGTTGTTGAAAAGGCCTGTATTTAAATCGTTACACTCATTCTCTTTGTGTGCAAATCACTTAAATATAAAAAAGATAATTTTTCTTCTAAGGAATGTCATAAAATCAAAACACTAGGCTGACATGGCAATCTTCCTAAACAGTGATATCATCATGGAAAAAAAAAAAACAAACGTGAATTTCAAAAACAACTATCAAAGTCTCTTTTTCTCCTACTATTGCCTAGAAACTGCTGCTTTCAGAGAAAAAGCATGAATAAATGTGTTAGCTCTGTAATCTAGAGACAGGTTGTAAACGAGGAATCTTGACTTTTTTTAGTCCTAGTTCAGATGTGAATCAGTGTTACGCTTTGGGCAAAGTCACTTTTTCTTTTTGGGTTCTGGTTTCTTCAAGCATAAAGGTAGTGATTAAACTAGATGGTTTTTTGGTTACCTCTCTCAGGGGACAACATGATGACATTTCTTCTTGCTTCTATTACTGACCAAAACTTCCTCTAGTTGGCACATGCTAACTTAATTGGTTACACTTTGGCATGAGATTTTTCTATTCCTTAAACTGGCTTTATATACTTCCAATTTTTTATAAGGACATGTTACTTTTCTGTTTCCATGTTGAGGATGGGTGCTACTGAAGAATCAGTATACTCTTGCAAGTTTACAGATAATGGAGTAGCACATTTTCTTTAAACTATGTCTTTTAAAAAGTGTCCTAGTATTTTGGATTTTTTCCCCCACTGTATAAGGGGTTATTGCTATTTCAAAGAAAGGCTTATCTGTTTACAATGAACCCATTTTCTTCTAAATGTGTCATATATATATATATGCATATGTATATATACACACACACACACGTATAATACAGCGATATGTATTAAACTAAATTTAAAGTTTTGTTTCCCTCTATTTCTTTCCCCAAAACAGGGAAGAGGAAAAACTATAACATAATATTCTTATTACTGAGAATTTTCTTCTTTTTAATACATAGGATGGGTCATTTTGAGAAAGAAATTAGATTTCATGTGGATATATATCAAAGAAACAATCTCTAGAAATAACATTTCTAATGAAGATATTCACTTCCCTATGACTTTCTGTAAAACTCTGTAATCTTTTATCATTGATAACATCTACTATGACATACCACCTTGAACCTTCTCACAAATGATATCCATAGAAATTGTTTTAATGAGATTAGATACTCCAGTTGCAAAGACATGTTTTATTCACAAGACATAATTATATTTCCATAATTTTGGAAGTTTCATTTCAAAGCATTTTTAGTGTATATTTACCACCACAAATACCTATGAAGTAAACAGTGATCATTATACTCTATTTGCCTTGTAAGGCTTTTGTTAGTCACAAATTAAAATATGTATCAGAAACCCCCTTTCAACAGCAAAGTTGTATTTTACTATAATTTGTATCATCATTATTCATATGACTCTGTTCTTCTAACTGAAGGATAATTTGATTTAAGTGATTACTAAAGATCATATTCAACTCGAAGTTAAAGTCTCTAATAAGTCATTCAGTCAACTAGTAAGAACATGTCCAAAGGAATATAAAAGATGTGTAATATAAGGTGTTCACACTTTTAGACTCTTACAGTTGCACTGCAGAGTCTAGGCCATTTAACATTAGTCAAGTATAGATAGGATATCTATTTAAAAGAAGGCATATGACTAAATATGCAAATATAACATATTCAGTGGGGGTACATGCTGTAATATTTGGAATAACAGCTGGAATAGTAGCAGAATTTTTGACTCATGAAGCACATTAATTTTTAAACCTCTTAAAAAGGATACCATTTATTTATTTATTATTTTATTGACTCAGACTCCCTGATTAATAAATATTTGTTGGAAAAAAATGAGGTGGTTCTTGAAGGAGACTTTGATGTTGTTAACTGAGGAGGAAAGGAAATGGCATCCCAGAATGCGAAGGAAGGATCTAAATAATGAACTCCTCTTTTAGAGGAAAAAATAGAGAAAATGGATCACGGTGAAACAACCTTGCTCTTAATTTTAGTTTGAGCTGAAATAATCATAAATGCTATGGTCTGAATGTCTGTGTTCCTCCATAATTCATATGTTAAAACCTACCTCTCAATGTGATGATGTTAACAGGTTGGACCTTTGAGAGGTGATGAGGTCAGGAAGGCAGTCTCAAAACCCAATGGGATGGCCTCATAACCGAATGGGATTAGTATTCTTTTAATAAATGCCTGAGACAGCTTCTTTGTCCCTTTCATCATATGAGAAAATGGACCCTCACCTGACACCAAATCTATTGGTAACTTGTTCTTGGACTTCCCAGCCTCCATAATTGTAAGTCATAAATTTTGATTGTTTATAAATGACCCAGTCTAAGGTGTTTTGTTACAGCAGCCTGAACAAACTAAAAGAAATGAGTTTGGCAGAAGAGATAATTCTAGAATTAATGGAAATATAATCTCAAAAAATATATATTGACTCTAGAATCCTGTGCAACCTCATTGCAAAGAGTTCAACTTTTAGTGCAGAGATCAGAAAAGGGCTTGTATGACAGCAATATCTGTTGTTTTGCTTTCTGTGGTTTTAGTTACTTGCAGTCAACTGTTGTTCAAAAATATGAAATGGAAAGTTCCAGAAATAAATGATTCATGGCTTTTAAATTGTATGCCTTTCTGAGTAGCATAATGAAACCTCACACTGTCCTGCTCCTTTTCACCCAAGAGGTAAATCACCCCTTTGTCCTGTGACTCTACATTGTACACACTATCCATCTGTTAGACACTCAGTAACCATCTGGGTTATTGGGCAGACTGTCCTAATATCATAGTGCTTGTGTTCAAGTAACTTATTTTGCTTAATAAGTGGCCTGAAAGTGCAAGAGCAGTGATGTTGGCTTTTAAAACACAACAAAGCAAAAACCATAAAGTGCTTCTTTTAATTGAAGAGGTAAAAGTTTTTGACTTAATAAGGGAAAAGAAAATTGTATGCTGAGGTTGCTAAGATCTATGGTAAGAACAAATCTCTCCATGAAATTATGTAGAAAGAAAAGAAATTCATGCGTAATATATAGAGTTAAGTACTATCTGCAGTTTTAGGCATCCACTGAGGTCTTGGATGTGTCCCTATAAATATGGGGATAAAACTGTCTAACATTAACAGGAAGAATTCCATAGAGTCTTAGGAATTATAAACGGCATGGAAGAATAGTCATTTCTGTGTCAGTCAGAGAGAACTGCTGATTGAATAATAATTTTTAAATTTAATGATATTAAATGTCACTTTCCAGGCACACATTTAACCAGGAATATTGATCACAATCCCTCTTATCCTTGTCAAATAAAGGTCTGTTTACTGATTAAACATTTAATAGTAATGAGATAAAACAAATATAGTCAAGTTACTGTGTCACGCTTCTCCA
This sequence comes from Carlito syrichta, assembly GCF_000164805.1. NCBI lineage: Eukaryota > Metazoa > Chordata > Mammalia > Primates > Tarsiidae > Carlito > Carlito syrichta. The sequence goes on from NW_007232884.1 coordinate 99,393, forward strand.
CATGTCCTGGTGCTACCCCATAGATTTTATTTATTTGATTTTCTATGGAATCTTTAAAAAAAAGAGAGAGATAACAATTAGAATTTCAATTATATTTAAGACAATGAAATCTAATCTCTAGTATGCTGATGGTACAAGTGTATACTCTGAAACTAGAATGTTTGGGTTTCAATTCTGGCTCTTACAATTTTTTAACAGTGCAACTTTAGAAAAGCTACTTAACTTCTCTGGCTTTCATTTTTCTCAGCACTAAAGTAGAAATGATATCAGTATACAACACTAAGGATTATTATGAGAACTGAACAAGTTGATACTTCTTAGGGTAGTGCCTGATACAGAGTACCTGATACAGAGTGAGTGCTCAGTAAATGACAGCCATTGTTTTTTTATTTTAATTTTTCACTGAATGAGTTTCAGGAAAAGAGACTGTAAGCTAGTGTAGTAATAAGGGAAGATGGGATACAGCTAAACAAGATCTTAAAGAACCATAAAGAAAAGAAACTGTTATGATAGCAGAGGGAATTTTGAATTTCTATTTATGCTACAAATGACCATCAGTTATTGTTTATGTGCATATCTGTGATTGGTATTGTAATTCAAGAAATTTATAAATTCCATGAAAATTTCTTTTTGCATTTCAAGTTTTAGTTCTGAATTTTAGGTTTTTAACTGTTCTCAAAATATTTATATCTTATATCTCTTGCGTGACTTCTTTTCTAGCATTTTTTGAAAGAGATCAAACTTGTTTTCTGAGGTGGGCATGCCTTAGAGTGACACTATATGACTGGTGTGATAGACTAAAGACACTCACCTCTTTTGACCTTTCCATGAATGCAGTCATAGGAATCAGCTAAAATAATTAAAGTGATCAGCTTGAAATGTTCTCTGACTGTGAGTAAATAAACTTGTATGAACTGTGTATGTCTCGGAAACATCTTGCTAAGACAGTGTGATTGCACTGAAAAGAAACCAGCGTCAATGACCCACAGTGACAGCTTGTTTTTTTAAAAATCAGAATTTAAATTAAACCTGCTTATAGTCTCTCTGTTTATGAAATTTTAAAATAGGCTCAGATCATCTCATGATTCTTAGAACTCACTTGGATTTTTTCTGTATTCACTAGGTAAATGAAAAATACAAATAAAATTTACTAGGATTTTCTTGTCTTTTTTAAACTTCGTATTGAAAAACACAAATATATCATAATCTCTGTCTTATTTAGTTACCATTATTAAAATATTACATTAGCACTGGAGAGTATCATTTCTAATTATAAAACAAACAACAGAATAATTTGTCAAATCAATAATGGAAACAAGTAATAAAATCAACTTGGAATAAACTCATTCTCCTATTAGTTCATTATAGAAATTTTCAGACAATGAAAACTAGAGTAAAGACAAACTTATCAAAATCATTAACATGAAATGTCATTAAATATATGCTAATGTATTTAGAAGAGTGACACCAAAAACTTAAGGATGCAGGAAGAAATGAGGGGAAAATGGTGCTAATTTCATTTCCTTTCAAGTTTTAGATATAAATAAAAATTTTTGGTTCAGGGGAAAAAAAAATCTGGAAGTATGATAAACCCCAATCTTTGCTCAGTAACGCACAGGGGTGATTTCTACCTTGATCAAACCAGTGTAGTGTCACTTACTGTGTCGTGATTTTGTGTTGTCTGTTCTTCAGGGAGATGGACACAGGTGAAGCTTGACAAAGGCAGTTGGATACACAAAGAAATGTAACAAATCCCAGTGCTTGGAGATTTTGAATTTAACTAGTATATGCCCTGGCAAGAGCTAGTGAATACTGGTGTGAATTCAGTATACAATTCTAAAATTAGAAACTTATCATTATAAAGTAAGCTTATATTTCCAAAACCCAGAACAACATCTTACATTACTATTTCAAAGCAGAAAAGGAAAATACATAGGAGAGCATTACACAAAAAATGTTATTCTTCATTTTATTCTATGTAAGCAGTGATAAAAAATATAAGAAGAAAAATATACAAATAGATATTATTATACTATTTTAATATAAAAGTACTATAACATTAAATATTTTTTATAGTCTATGCTGTTGTAGTCAATGTATTAAATATATACATACATATATTACTTATGTTGCTTAATATTTTGATATTGTGAGACATTGAGAAATTATTCAGTAAATATAAGCAAAAATATATTTAGAAATTATACTATGGGCTTTGGCGAGTTAAATACAATTCTTGCATTTCTAGATTCAATAACCTAGAAGGAAAGTCAGCCTGGATATATAACTTCCTAGAGAATATTTGCAAATCCCAGTTTATTCATCTGCAAAATGAAGGTAGAAACATTAAAATATTTTAAAGATGTATTATAGCTATTTAAAGCTATACAAATGTAATACTATTTAAAATAAAGTTGTATTTAGTTTCAAAGAAGAAAACACTTATTAAAAATGAACACTATCATCTTCAATTTTCACAATTGACAGCAAACTATTAGCTACAACCTAAGCATCATTCAAGATCATTTCAAATGTTGCACTTTATAAATTTGAATAGTTTAGTGTATAGACTGTCTAAGTGGAAAGAAAATGAGATTTTTTTCACAAGGAGTTAGGAGAAATTAATTACAGATTTGCTACCTTGAGTAAATGATCCTAAAGTTTATTGTAAAATTTGATTGTTATCAAGTATGTATCGTCCCCACAGAATTACCTATGCAATATCCATTAAGGATTTTGCTAAAGTTGATGAAACAGTTCGCTGAAACAGAATCCTTGGTATACAGATTTAATTGTCAGACATGAGTGAAAACACATAGATCTCTTGGTGTCAACTCTTCTAATTGAGGATAAAATAAGATTATCATAATTCCAACTGCAAATGTTTCCACATGTTGAATTTCATAGTCTTTTTTTTTTCCATTTCTCATGTCACTCAGAAAAGCTTTTGTATTTCAAAGTAAAGGGATGTCAGAAAGCCAAAACATCACTACTGCCAGATAAAGAGACTGTAACAGAATTTAGTCATCTCATCACAATAACTAACTTGTCACTACAATAAATATGTTCATTTTAAATAGTAATGTCTTCAGCACGACTGATAATTTTGTATTAGCATAAACTGTTTTCCAGAAACCTGTTTTATTGATAGATATATGGAATTTTAATGTGCCTTTTTAAAAGATGATCTACATGAGAATAAAGTAAATCAGAAACAGTTAGCATATTAATATGTCACACTGATATGGAAACTGTCTCCTTTTCTGAATATGGAATATGTTTTTAGAGACAAAACTAACTTTATTATCTTGCAAGAGTTGAAAAATATTGAATGGACTTTCAAACTACCTTAACATTTATTTTAAAAATACATAATAGAAAAGATCTCTCTTATTAGTCCGGAAGTAACTTTGACAGACTTCATGGCACTTTCTTGAGTGTGGCTGAAAAGATTAGAACAAAAAAAAAGAAAATCAGGAGGAATAAGAAACAATGATGTGTGATAATTGTCTTAACATTGTGCCCACATTGCCTGAGGGAGTAGAACTCATTAAAAATATATCTCTAATCGTGATCACTGTAGATGTATTAATTGTTATCTTCACCTTCTAGCCAGGAGGGCATTATATGAGATAGACAAATACAATTTTTAAAATCTTTATATAGGTCTGGGAACAACTTTATAATTGCTAGACAATTTCTTCTTCTATTCTTCCTCTTTCTTCTTGCTTTTTAAAAATTTTACTAAATATAAAAAGTTAAAAGAAGGTAATCACCCAAATTCCTACCACTAATTGAATATATTATCAAAATATATTCATAAGTTAAAGATAGGGCATGCTTTATATCTAGGTGTATAAGATTTGGATGTTATTTACAAGGAAAAATCTTAAGACAAAATCCTCTTTAAAAATTAATATTTGTTAGAGCAAATTACAGTTTCTAGGAAGAAAAAAATTAACAGCAAGTGTGTAACTACTTCACTCCCTCCTAGGAAGTGCTAATGTCTAACTCAATCAGATCTACTTATAAATATTCTAATGTATTACCTAGCTGAGATAATCCAGGAAAGCAGTTTTTACCTAAGAATGTTTTTGCAGGCTATTCTTAGTGTAAGTAGATTGCTTAGTGTAGGTAAGCCCTATTTGTAAATTAACCTGGCATGCACAGATTCCTAGGAAATAGCTGACTAGAGAATGGGAGTGATCATGTCGTCTTTTTATCTTAGTGTGTTATCTGAGTATCTAGGAAGCCATATACATTGTGGTGCTCAGTCCTTCTTTTAAAATCAGAATGTGTTTTACTGTAGAAAAATATACTTTTGGAAGCTGTACCTGACAGGTTGTGGGAGCATGATAGAGAGAATTGCTCTATCTGTGGTTAATTTTCGCTTGTATCCTTTGCTAATCATTACTAAAGATGAGTATTTAGTATTATTTATAAATTGGTAAGTCAGCTTTGACAATTCAAAACTTTGTGGTAGAGGCAGTGGTAGAGGCAGTTTGTGGTAGAGGCAGTTCCTAATTCTTTACTTTCTTCCTTGATATAATTGTGCATCCATACCCTTTGGCATATTATTTTGCAATGCCCATCATTCGAATTGCTAGAGTTTGTTTCTCTGTCCACTGATTTAAGGTAGGTCATATGACTTGGCATAGCCAGTAGAATGCTAGCAGTTTTTCTTGGGCCTGGTCTCAGGTACTTCTGGTATCTATCAGAAGGTCATGACCTGGCCAGCTGCTGGTCTTCAAATAAAAGACACATGAAGTTGATCTGAACTGGGCCTACAGCCTGAATAAGAACAGTTCCAGTCCAATCATAGACATGAGTAAGAAAAATGATTTTTTTTGCAAGCCCTGGAAATTTTGAGGTATTTGTTAAACATGAAACATAGGAGAAGTCTGATAAATACATAGCATTAAGAGAGATATTTCTAAAATAGCATTTACTTTACTGGTTGCACAGCATGATACCTTTAAATTTGCATTTAAATTAACTAGCCAAATTGACTTCTGTAAAATTCTGTAAATTATTTTTGTAAAACAACAACAAAAAAATTAAACAAAGACATTAGAAAAAAAAGATGGCATGAGTAAAAATATATCTACTGGAAAATCACATGTTTAGAATTAATAATGATCTAATCATTCCTGCTTCCTCTGGTTCATTCTGTGAGCACTTATGGCCCCATGCAATTATAATTATCATCAAGTTAACATAAATGCCATTCCTCTTCATTATATAATTATGCTTTTCTATAGAGATTGATACTAGCATTAAAATATGTGAGATTTGGAAAAAATATATCTATCCACATATCTAGAGCATTGAAAAGGAAATACTAATTAGTACATCCTTCTATTCATACACATTATTTTATCCAACTGTAGTAGGTGGTGAGAAGTCTACTATCTGTCCAGTTAAGATGAACCGAAGGAGGATAAGCAAGACATTTTAATTTCCTTACAATTTTAAAAATCCAATGTTCATTTCCCCAATAAAGCCAATTCAACATAGTTATGATAACCCACACCAAGCAGCATCAAATTGGCAAGGTCCATAGGATAGAGGTTTCTGCTAGCCTCATTAACTGGGGTCTCTACAATGCTGTCACATTAAATCCACAGAGAGGTTCAGAAACAAACAGCAGCATTTCATGCTAAAGCAACTCTCTTCATCAAAATATCTAACTGTGCTTTGACAAAACATACACTAACTATCGACTTTAATTTAAACCATATTAAGACAAAAAAATAAAACTCTGAGAAAGGAGTACATTTTGAAAATTGTGTGTGGGCACTTTGAATTCTATGTGAAAATATTAAAGGTGGTACTGGTCTAGATAATTTGAAAAATGAGGTATAAATATAATAGGTGGAAGTATCAGAACTATACATTTACTGATCTTGTTTTACCCAGTAATGATAAGGTGATATTTTAGAAACACACTTCAGGATAGCTTTTTTGTTTGTTTGTTTGTTTGTTTATAAAATGAGAAAAATTTAAGTGCTTATTGAGTAATAGTGCTCTGTTTCTTTCATTTATCTTTGTATGTGGCATAGCACATGTTTTTAATTAAAATATTTTTCTGAACAGAAAAATGTTAAACTAAAATTTGGCATATCCATAGAGCTAAAAACATATTATTCTTAACATGTTTCATAACATAAAGTGTCCAAATCAACCACCATAAAACTGAACATAAATTGTTTCAACAATTAGTTCAGTGATTCTTAACTAGGGGCAATTTTTTCCCCCAGGGGACATCTGGCAATGTCTGGAGACATTTTTAATACCAGTACTGAGAGGGATGCTACCAGCAACAAAAGTAACATGCTAGAGTTGCTGGTAAACATCTTACCATGCACAGGCTGCCCCTCTCCCCACAAAGAAGCTGTCAGTTAAAAATGTCAGTTGTGCTGAATTTAGGAAATTCTGCCTTAGTCTGAAATCAAATAATTAATCTGTCCAAACAATTTGGCTTTCATTTCAGAGAGTAAAAAGTGAAAAAAATCTAGAAAGAATTTCATCTTCCAGATAGGAATATTAACATTCTATCCTCATTTGTCTTAATTATGTTTTTGTATATCTGGCATGCATTTCAAATGTTATCAAATGGAAGAGTGCTCCTTGCATTAACCTGATTGATATATTTACATTATATGTACTTGCCCCTGAGCAAACTCCAATTACTAAGAGCTCCTAGTGTTCCTGGAGATAGGATTTACTTTTTGGTGCTATTATGCAAGATGACTTCTTTCTATTATGTGATCAAATGCAATGCAAATGATTACATGGTGTCAGAACAGATTGAATATGCTGTCTTTTTGCTGCAATGAGTATTGCTAACATTCTGATCCCAAAGTGAACCAAGCATTAGCAATCTCTATTATAATGCAGTTATTTTAGTATACCAAACTTGCATTACATTATTAAATTCATTGGGAAAAAAAGGATTTATTTAAAATGAATCAAATGAAATAGTCTTTTAATTAGAGTATTTAAATATAATTTTGAAATTATTTAATTTAACTTAAAATAATTTTTAAGTTTTAAAAATGTACATACATTTATAATGACTTTAAGAGAACTCACTATGCACTAGCAAGAAATATTTGTATAATATACAAATTGTGAGATTTGAAGGACTTTTCTGTTTCCTAAAGTAGAACGAGAATTAGACACTAGACAGTGATTAAAGCAATAAAGACACTCATAGCGGAAGGCTTCCTAGTTGCCAGTTTCAACAGAACTGAAGAATAACTTTTTTTAAAAAGCCACAGTTTTATTGACAAACTCATTGTCTCTCTGTAGTTGAATTATTCTAAGTCCAAATAATAGCAAAGGTTGATGAATATAGACACTCTCAGTTCTAAAGTGAATGAGTAGGGGAATAATGAATTAAGTAGAAAAAATTAATTTATCATAAAAGTAATTGCTGAGCAAAATGTAGTAAATATAATCACTTTTCTGTGATGTATAGACATGACCCCTAGTAATTTATTCATAATGCTAGTCAGCAAATACTAAAAAATGGCTTCTGATCATGAAGTTTTAAAATTAATGTATCCTGTTTTAACAGTGCTTGAGAAAGGATCTATCAAGTTAAACTTTGCTTTTGCTGTTAGCTTATTGCTCCAGTTACTCATATTATTCCATTTTAAACTTCACATAGGATTGTAAGTAAAGCTTATTTGAAAAGTTTATTTAAAATTTCATTGAATCTGACAATTCAATGCATAAGCTTCACTGGAGCACACTTACATTCTTCTTTCTTTTGGTAGAAAATATTCTAAAGAATAAAACTGAATTTGGAACATGCAAAATTAAAGACAAAATTGAGTAAAGTCCTAATCTTATAATGTGGTCATATGCATCAACTTTGATTTCCTAAAAATAGAGGTGAAAGATGAATTGAGTAAATTCATCTTTGAACTGAATTAATTGACAAAAAGTAAAACCTTGACAGGATTGCCTAGTTATCCTTCCTGATCTTTCTGCAGGAACAAAATATAAACTTAATAGTAAATGCAGATGAGAATTGTGGCCAATCCTGTTCAGTGAACACCATCACGGTTTCCCATCCATTCCTTTTTTCTTATCCATCTACCACGTTGGGGGTTTAAATAAACAAATACTCTTCCTAGACTTCTTTGGGGTTAGGGGATTTCACTGACATAGCTCCTACCAATGAGAATGATGGGAGACTCTTGGAAGGTTAGTGACCCTGATAAAAATAAATAAGACATACATAGAGATGTTTTTCCTTATCTCTTTTGAAATTTATTTTTTTCTGGCCACCCTCATCTTCTTCCTGTGTTACATCATAAATATATGATCATGTGAGATCTGATGCTGCAGTGACCATTTTGTGATCATAAGAGAAAGAACAATAACAACAAAATCCAAGCAAATTCTGGAAGCAAGTACCTTTTTGTGCTAAACAATACCATCTTCTAATATTTTGTGTAACGCTGGACCATATTATGTTTCTTCTTGTCAAATCTTATTAACTGGAAAAGGAACACTGAAATATGTGCCTATCAAGCATAAACAACCCTATGTCAGTATTAGAAAGCAATAATTGATATTGACCAAATATACTAAAAAACTGAAGAAATCTCTCTTTTCCTCCCTCTTTCACACACACACACACACACACACACACACACCTTTTTATATTTAGTCACTTTTCCAGTTTCACTTGATCTCTTCCAAAAGTTCTTTTTAATTATATAGAGCCATGCCTCCTTTAATTCCTTCTTGTTGTACTCACATTTTTAATCTCATCACTAATATTTTATAAAACAAAGATGTTTTTATCTGTAGGATTTATCATATCATGTCCAGTATATTAAACTCAGAATAACTTTCTATTATCAAAACCTGGTGGCAGATACTTGTGTTTTATCTGGCAGAACTGAAAAGAAAGGAACGACATGATTCTAATTATCTTATACTATATATCAATACTTAAATTTAAAGGATTACAATCACAGCAAAAGTCAGTAGCTAAGCAACAGAAGGGAAATTTGAGGGCAACAAATCCTGTTTTCTTTATTATTTTCCTATTGGACTCTAGAAAAGTAAAATTTATTAAATAGTTTGAGTTCAATGAGAGATATATACTCATTATGCACAAATATTGTTTTTGTAAGATTGAAAATTTTTTTCTCTCCAGGCTTCTTTGCACACCTGTGTTCTTTGCTTGCTGTGTGCTATGTTTGTTAAAATGGATGTTGTCAATAATAATAAAAGAGAATATTTTATTACTGGCTTATTCTGATGAACCTTGACTAGAACTACCTGAAAACTACTAGTATGGTATAATGAAACCCAAACTTTTTTCCTCCATGCTATTTTTTTCTCATTACTTTTGAGCTATTTCTATATTCTGAGTTTTCATTTTAAATTATGTACTAATTCTGAGGAACACTGGCACTTAGTTCCCAATTTAATTCATTTTATAAGTTAGAACATTTAAAATGGAATCAACTCATTAATGACTACTACATTAAGATTAAAAAAAGATATTTATAATTGGAAAGGAGTAGTTAGAATTGAAAGTGGTGAAACCTAACTTTTCCTTCTCATTGTTAACTCAGAAAGTTCAGATTGTTCCATTTAGAAGATCTTGATTCAAGCTTAGTGGAGTCTTCAGATACACTATTCTTTCCCTAGATATGTTTCCCCTAGTTCACTCAGCATTCAAGTGCAACCCATTTTCCTTCATTTATATTCCTGTTTCAATCAAACACTGACTGATTCTGATTTCTATATTATTTCCTTTGAGAATAGGAGGTTTGCAGCCAAGTAAATGATCAGTATGGACCTTCTTCTAGACCTCTTAAACTCATAAATACACTCTACGGTCAGTTACATATAAGCTGTTCACAGAAAATAATCGGTATGCAAATCTGACATCCATTTACCAACATCTATGACTCAAACATATGTCTCTTTTATGTTTTGCAATACTTTCCTTTTTTAGTTTGGTGGAGGTTTGATATACTCAGTTTTGCATAACGGTCCATCTGTAGCAATTCAACACCCCTGCAGGTTTCCAAACTGCTCTGAGAAAGATGTCACTACAGCACATATAAACCTATATGGGACCTTAATGAGCTCAGAAGATGATGGCATTATTAAGGCAGCAAAGGATTAAAAAAAGCAGCATGTTGTAAATTAAGAGTGTGAATTCAAAAGGTGACTGTTTCAGATGAGGGGAGCATAAAGGGGGTTCCTTCCTAATACCATCTGAAGTAAGCCAAGATTGCAAATGAATTAAAAAGAGCTGTAGCTAGACATTAGCAAGAAATTTCACAGTATACATATGACATTTTTCTTCTTTAGCAAATGAAATATAAAAAATTTTAAGACCTTATTATCCCAAAGAGTGTAAGTTTATGCTTCTTGTTTGTTCACTTCCTGGGACAAATATAACACTAAAAATCAATTTTGAATATAATTATTTGGAATTTAGAGTGACTCATTCAAGGCAGTAAGTTTGTTTTAAGTCAAATGTATTATATGTTTCTCTGTGAAAAAGGAAGTACAAGAAATACTCAGTTTTGAATTGGTTAGGCTCCCAAATATATTATCAAATCTTAAAAAGTTTTTTTTTTTTTTAACTTTCTGTAGGTAATCGAAGAATCTATGAATGGAAAATTATAGTGTGGAAACGACAACATTGTTTTATCAACACTAACAACATCAAAATTGCTGGACCATGGAGAGAAGGGGTAGAACTTTGTATAGTAAGGTCGTATGAGTTCAAGCAACTCTTCTGCTTATGATTCACAAAAGATTTTGCTCTACTTTTCAGAAATAATTGAAAAAAAGATAAACAAAAAAGGAATAATAAAACTGTATCTGAATCATCTTACATGTAAATAAAGGATTAAAGTATATGTTAAACTCGTTAACACATCAAACCATAAGAAAGTCATATCAAATAATTTTTAGCTACATGGATGATAACTCAGCATTAATAAGAAACATTATCCCAATATTAGCCAATAATAAATGTCACAGTATTTGTCTCAACATGTGTAAAAGAGACTAAAAATGAGAGACTGAAGGAAAAAATGAGGTATACTTTTATTTATTTATTTTTAAAATTTCTAGTTATAAAGTTTAATTAATTTTTATTCTTACCATGATCCTGAAATTTGATTTTTTTCAAGAAACTTGATTTCTTACTAAATTTCTCTCCTAGATTTCAAAATAATGTGATACATTATATTTCCATATTCAAAATGTATTTTCTTTTTTCAAAAACTCTTAACAATGGACAATCAGCTAATATTGAAGATGATTCAACAAAAGCAGAAAAGAAGTGATAAGACAAACTGATATGATATATATTACTTAAATATCAAGAGTAAACTTTATTATGCTCTCCACATTTGTCAACAAATCAGCAAATGGAAGCCAAGCTAGACACAAAAGATGTACAAATAGACAATGACTTTCTTGAATGGCAATTTTATTATTCTACCTAACAGGTAAAGACTGGCAAAATAATCCCTTAAACTCATTTGCTACTGTACCAGTTTTTTGTTTGTTTGTTTCTTTAATATTTCAATAATATCATTACATTACCAAAAGTTTTATAAATGGAATAAAAGGCAATCACCTATGATTCCAAATTCTCCTTGCTACAACATATTTTAATTTTTGTGAATGCTTTCATCAGTTTTTAAAAATACGTTTTTTCATAGTTATAATAAAAATTCATACTTTTTTTGGTTTCATTTAGCATTTCTGCAGGGAAGTTTGAAGAGATGGTTCAGTTTGCAATCTATCTCTTTCAGGTAAAATTTGAGGCCATTTATAAAAATCATTCTGTACAATATAAAAGAGAAAAACATGTTTAAAAATATGAGTAAAAAGAGCCTTAAGGGCTTGTTGGACTATGGTAACAATTAGATCCTATCCAACAGGATGAAACTTGTAGGATTATCTGGAAGTGAACTGCTATAAGATGTTTTTAAAATATAAGACTGGAAACTTCCCAAGGAAATGTACACTGGCAGAGTGTAGCACAACAAAGGAATATAATAGATTGTTAATTGATCTTATTAGTGTGAGAAGAGTTATGTAAGCAGACATAATTTTGCTCCTTTTCCAGCATTACCTAGTTTCCTTTACTCCTCTCCACACAGAAATCGCTCTCCAGCTTACATTAAGTTAATGTGGTATAGCTAATTCGATTTCTGGCATTTCAGTTGCTTGAGGTCAAGGCATCATTACCTTTGGTTTGGTTAAGTTGCCTTGAGGTTCTCTTTAGTTACACAAATATATGACTGCTAACACCAATTTTTCTGAGAAAAGGTAACCTTTTCTTTAATCTGTATGCCCGCTGTACACTGGAAAGCTAAGTATTCATTTATTCACTTTAGTTTTCAATCAGACTTTGATAAGTCTGTACCCCAGAGAGAAAAAGAAGGTGTCCAGAAAAATCTAGATGGAAGTGTTTGTGACCACAGCCTACACACACACCCAAACATACACTTAAACATGCACTTAAACATACATAATTATCACAGCACATCTCAAAGCACAAAACTAGGCTTTGGAAAATCTTTTTTATAGGCAAATACTTCTCAAACTTTGGCATGCTTCAGAATCACCTAAAGGACTCATTAATACACAGATTCTTAGTGTTTATTTCCAGTGTTTCACACGTTTAGGAAAAGACCTAAGAATTAACAGTTTTGACAAGTCTCCAGCTGATGCTGCTGTTTTGGAATCACACTTTAAGGACCACTGCTATTGACTATTGTGGTATTTGTCTTAGTGATTGCAGAGCAAGAGGAGAAATTTGCTAGGGGAGCTCATTTCTTCCGCTGACTGTACATCCTCTGACCCATCACTGTGAGATACTGCTACACAGGAGTGAAAAGAGCAGAGGTTAATGAATTCTTTTTCCACAGGCTTGGATTTTATGTATGACCCTGTGCAGTTCTGATTAACAACAGCAACAACAGAGAAAAAATAAAATCCTTAGGATGACTGATGGGCATTTTAGAGTAAAAACTGAGATTAGTCTCTTTAGAATGAAGAAACAGTCTTAGAGTTCCTTTTGAGTACCTGCTGAGGAGAAGCCCAGAAGAAGTACAAACTTAATGTTTAGAGAATCAGGCTCATAATCATAACCACTTGAAATTAAAGGATATGTCATTCTATATTGCCACATAAGTCACATACCACATGAGGACATTTCTACCAATGATCTACTACGCATACACTCCTCTCACAAGTAAATTCTAATTTCTTCTGTCAATAGCTTGTTCAGCAATCTTAGGCAAGTCACTGAACGTTGCATGCTTATGTTTCCTCAGCTGTAAATCTGAGATAATCACAATGACCTATCTGGCAGGGTTGATGAAGAAAGCATCTGATAAAAGAAAAAGAGGCATCTTCCAGGCATGAGGTGATACGAACAAAAAAAATGAAAGCAACTTTACCTCTTGATAATACTTATTCTTACTATCTCTTTTCTATGCTTAGATACGCAAGTACTTATCGTTGAATTACCATTGCCTATAGTATTCAGTACAATCACATGCTGTACAGGTTTGTAGTCTAGGAGCAAAAGGCTCTACCATAAAGTAGAGCCTTAAAGTTCTAGGTATATACTAGGTTCTATCATCTAGGTTTATATAAATAGATTCTAGGATGCTCCTACAATTACAAAATTACCTAGTAATGCATTTGTCAGACACATCCCTATTGGTAAATGATGCATGACTGTACATCAGTTAAAGTTGTCTAATTGTGTTACCAACAGTTGTCCTCTCCTTGCATCAGATACATGATGAGTACAGTAGAACCGTACTCAGGTGAGAACTGAGAAACTCAGCAAATCTGATGTAGGTTTCATTATTACAATTTTTCTTTTTTTTTTTTAGTTGGAGTCTCACTCCGTCATCCAGGCTGGAGTGTAGTGGCACTCTTAGGGCCACCACAGCTTTGACCTGCTGGGTTCAGGTGATCCTTCTGCCTCAGTCTTCCAAGTAGCTAGAACCACAGGCATGAACCACCATGTCCAGCTAATTTTTTAAACCTATTGTAGCCATGATGTTTCACCAAGTTGTCTAGGCTGGTCTTGACCCCAGGACTCAAGCAATACTCGCTTCTGCCTTCCTAAGTGCTGGGACTATAGGCGTGAGCCACCACCCCAAAGAAATCAGATAATCCTGTATATAATGAAGCATCAGAAATATGTGTAATCTGTTTCAGAACTCAGAGACAATGATTTGATTATGTTCTAGGCTAATGATAAAACAATACTTTGCCATCTTTAATGCCGTTGCCAAGTAAAGTCAAATTAGAACAGTAACAGTTTGCAATGATTACTTAAGACAGATCAGGGAAAGCGATTGATACAACACTAACATGCGGTTATGGGAGCAGAAACACTGTCTACAGAATAATGGAATAGAAAAACTGGAAAAATGAGTAAAAACAACATCACACATACACAAGGGAAAAAGGACAAGTTAACTGTTGACCATATTCTTTGCATCTGTTGTTAGTTGAAGCAGAATGTATGGTTTTAATGAAATATTTTAGGTTACAATCACATAAGAGTACTATTTCTAAGTTCTCCTAACTTCCATTTGTGACCTTCTTGCCAACCCCTACACATAATTCCAAAGTTATCAAGTCAGGAAAGAAGTAAAACCTTGTAAAGTCACTCCTCTCACAAGTAAATTCTAATTTCTTCCCTGTCAATAGCTTGTTCAGAAATCTTAGGCAAGTCACTGAACTTTGTATGCTTATGTTTCCTCAGCTGTAAATCTGAGATAATCACAATGACCTATCTTGCAGGGTTGATGAAGAAAGCATCTGATAAAAGAAAAAGAGGCATCTTCCAGGCATGAAGTGATATGAACAAAAAGAATGATAGCATCTTTGCCTCTTGGCAAAAGGGAATAAAGAGAAAGATGAAACCATCTTTCCAATGCCTTTGGCAATTGATATATGATATATTCATGTGCCCAAAACTTACATTCAGATTTTCTACTAGTAAAATAAACTGCTTTTAATTTTTATTAATCAGGAATATGATTTTCCCTCAAGGTACTGACAATGTAGAGCAAAACTAAAGCTGCAGAATCAAACTATTCTTTATTTGTTATACAGACTTATTAATGACTTTTAATAAAGTTAGGTACTAATCATATTATTGCCAGCGATGGCCATTACACATGCCACATTAAGAAACTCAGACATTGTGGCAGCCAGTTTAAAACTCCATTTGTGTTGAATAAGAGTGATGAGGAGCACTATTTCCCCTGAATGTGTTTACTCACAGCTGAAAATCCCTCAGTGGTATGACCTTTGTATTCAACATTTAAAAAGCTAAACAATACTTTCCCCTAGCAGCTTAGAGCAGGAGATAATTCTTTCCCATGAGAAAATAACATTAAAATGCTGAAACACCTATTAGAGAAGTGAAGGCAAGGATAATGACAGCGATAATAGCCCAAGTAATTACATTAATTGCTTATTTGTTTGTAAAGGAAGGTACCCACTACTTCTTGTGCTCAGTTCTGTTCTAATAGTACCTTTTTCATACCTGTAGCTTCATCCAAGATGAGTCTATTCAGTCTCAAATAAGAAGCAATTCTTACAAATTAAAGTTGAATTTATTCATTCACCTCCAACTTAAATATCTAAAAATGAAAAAGTTACTTGGGGAAAAGAAAAAAAATCTTGAAACATATTTCGCTGTTCTTTGTAACTTGTTAAGCATGTACACACACACCACATACACCACACACACACATACACACCAGGAATTATTCTCTGTCTGGTCAAGGACTGACTTCCTGGTTTCCATGGCAACCCAGTTTGTTCAGTGCTTTCTTTCAGCAGCTGCTGATTACACTTTGAATTTTATTTGCATTCATGATTAAGGAGTAGTATAAAAGACTGAGGTAAAGTTTTTTTTTTTTTTTTTTTAAAGCAATGGGGATAAAAAACATTTCAATCAACGATTCTGT
This sequence comes from Carlito syrichta, assembly GCF_000164805.1. Classification (NCBI taxonomy): domain Eukaryota; kingdom Metazoa; phylum Chordata; class Mammalia; order Primates; family Tarsiidae; genus Carlito; species Carlito syrichta. The sequence continues at coordinate 115,409 of NW_007232884.1, forward strand.
GCGGCTTTAATTAAAAATAAAAGAATAAGAGGAGATACCAGGATTTCAGAAACTTTTATTTAATGGTTGACTGACTATTGCAACAATATTAAATAAAGATGCCACTACTATCCTGAACTTTTAAAATTTGCAGAGCTGTACACTATTAGGTACTGAGACCATGTAGGCAATTTTTGTTTTCTAATAATAGTTTATCTGCTATCAGAAAATAATAAACACATATTTCTAGGACTGAATTAAGATAAAAGAACTTAAAAAATATTTAGTACAGTGTAATTTGTTCAACATGAATTATACTTTCAGGAAGGGTGCTCTTTGACTTAAATGTCACTTGTCCTTGACCTTTTTATGTCCATGGGTATTTATTCTACCAGTTGTAATATAGCAAGAGAAAGTACGATAATTACTTATGATTACCAGAGCATAAATAGAAATATAAGAACTCTATGGAAACATGGAGTAAGAGTGTACACAAAATTTTTGAAATACTATGTTTGGGCTTGTATATGTCTTATACGTTAAGAAATTGTAAAATGACTAAGATAATCATGTATATTTATATTTTGTTTAATTTTCTTTAGTTGTACTCTCACACTGTTGCTTAGGCTGGAGTGCAGTGGCATGCTCATGGCTACCTCAGCCTCGACCTGCTGGGCCCAGGCGATCCTTCCACCTCATCCTTCCAAGAAGCTGTATCTACAGGCACACAACACCACATCTGGCTAATGTTTTGGTTTTTTGAAGAGATGAGGTCTCAGCCAGTTGCCCAGGCTGGTCTTGAACCCATGGTCTCAGGCAATCCTCTATCCTCTGTCCCCAAAGTGCTGGGATTACAGTCATGAGCCACCATGCCTGACTCATATATTTATATTTTAGGGAAAAAAATTGACAAAATATATTATTAATTATACCATTTAATAGTCATAAATATTTTTTATTTTTCTGGGTTCCATTTATATAATTCTAAAAAAATTTATTTTTCATATGTACTAATAATCCCATATTTAATTATTTAATTCTGTGGGCACTTGTATCTTTGGATGAAATTTGTGGACTAAAGGCTATAGTACTACATTTTATTTTTTAGAGAATGATTTTAGACTCCCATTTGTTAACTTTATAATAATGAAGTACAAATCAATGAATCAAATTTTGAAGTACAATTAATGAAAGAATAGGAAAACACAGAATTAAAATAAAATACACAAAAATTGTAGTCTTTTGTTATTTGGGACAGAACTGACTCTGCATGTACACTTCCCAGAAAAATTTTATATTTAATTGTGTTTATAAGGGTTTTGCATTTTTATTTGTTATATAATTAAATGAACATGTGGTTGTGTATTGTTTTGAAATACACTATTTTTTCCACTTTAATAAAACATAACTAATTTTAAAGCAGAATAACAATTTTGCATACTATACTATTTTATGCAGAACTTAAAGAAGAATGTCACTCCCTAATTGCTTTGTGCAGCCCTTAACTCCTACTATTTTAGTGTTTGAATAACTTACTTTTATTAGAGACATCGTTCTGTTAAACTTATCCTTCTAATATAGAGATCTTCACCCACGTTATGTTCTGCTTTTTAAATACTGAAGCTTGCTCCGAAGTAGTACCCACCAAGACCTTTAATAAAAACCCAAAGGCCATATTAAACATTTCTTGCCATTAGTTTGGACTTTCCTTGTCATACCAGATCCTGGTGAATCAAAACCTTCTTATTTCTTTCTGAACCATATTCAGATATACTATGCTCCAGAAAAGGAAATGTGAAGCTGCCTAGACCTCAGACCCATGTTTTTCTACATAACAAAAATTCGAGAGTCCAAGTCCCCGTCAAGAAAAAAGGGGGTAGGGGGCAGATTTTCTTTCTCTTCCTTTGCCTTATCTTGCTATAGTTTGTAACTCATCTCTCCTATGTCCCTCTCAGCAGAGATGTTTTGTAATAAGTGACCAGGAAAATTTTCTGCAGCTTTACTTTTACACAAATTATTTTTATGGGGGTTAGGAAAGAGGCATTTTTGAAAGGGGTCATCTTTCACTTTTAAGCACTATGTCAAACTGTGATTTCCAGAAGCTAATGGATTGCCCCCCCAGAGATAAATTTGTTTAGAAGCTCCCACAGAAAGGGAACCAGAGAGCTGATTGAAAAGGTGCACTCTCCAGGCAGATTGGGAAACCCACAGACCAGCACTGGGAAAGCTAAAGAATTTGGCAAGATGTAGGTACGATACAAAGTAGAAAAGTACTCAATATGAGGATAAAAACTGCTCTCCTGCTCATGAAATGACGATAAGTGCTTCTTGTTTGAGCCAAAAATTCAGAATAATAGAGACTGGCTGGCACCCAGATGCTGAATGCTGACAGAGGCTTCTAGGCAACTGACAGTGGAGCACATATGACCTACTCAAAATGACAACGGGGCACCATCATCCTGAATGGGGCAACTAACATATTCAGCAAAGACCCGTTACTGGAAAGCCTACATTGTTTGACCTGTTAGCCTAGAGACCATCAGCATACTTGATGACTTTAATATCTAGTTTAAAAAATTTTTACTCTATTTCTCTCCCTGGAGCTTTTAACACCCAGAACTTAACCTCTGAACTGGATTAGAGAAGAATCTTTGGTCTCAGGTACAGATGAATGTTTAAACAAAAAGGCACCTGAGGGGTTTAGGGGAGAAATTAGAATCTCTATTCACCTGGGGTCATCCATAAGGCATACTTGGTTTTAGAAATCAACGGACGAGATGGTTTCTTCCATTTTCCAGATAATTTGAACAAGAATTTGGTCAAATGGGAAAAAGTGAATGCTTGCTTCCAGTAACACTAAACTTATGTCATTAAATACTGTTTTGCACTGATTAAAATTATTAATATAACACTATGTTAAGTACAATAATTCTGAATGTTTTTAAGGTATGTATGTGCATGGGTAGAAGGAGACAGTGAATTAATGCCAGCAATGCCATGATTCCCTGTAAAAATACAGTAAAATTATTTTTAAAATGCACTGTAGTCCAAATATAACAACACATGAGCAAATAAATATCTTTCCCTTTTAAAAGCCTGTATTTTTTAAGAATAACTGTAGATTACAGAAAAATTGAGACAATAACAGAAAGTACCCATACATTACAGTTCCACTATTATTAACATCCTGCATTACTATGATCTATTTATCATTAATGAACAATATTGACTCACTAATATTAACTAAAGTTCATAGTTTACTTAGATATCCATAGTTTTTACTTAATGTATTTTTTTCTGTACAAGAATCCCAACCAGGATACTATGCTACCTTTAGTTATCTTGTTTCTTTATGCTCCTTTTGGATGTAGAGGTTTCCTGGGCATTCCTTATTTTTTATAGCCTTGACAGTTTTGAGGAGTAGAGGTCAGGTATTTTGTAGGATGCCTCACTAAAGGTATTTGTCTAGAATTTTTCCCATGATAAGACTAGGGTTATGAGCAATTGGAAAGAAGGTCACAGAAATAACGTGCCGTATTCATCACATCATATCAAGTGCACATATTATCAACATGATTTTTGACTATCGATGTCTAACTTAATCTCCTGGCTGAGATATTATTTTTTAAGTGCTCCCTCTCCTTGAGGGAGGAGTAGCTACCTAAACAATTTGGGATTCTTCTGCTTGAGAAATTTGTAGCTTCTCTTCCATGTATTCTATTATTTTTTTATTTTTATTTTTATTTTTATTTTAAAGATGTGGGGTACAATTCAGGGTTAGGTAAACCAAAGGTCATTGTGCAAGTAAAGTTTGGGCCTCACTTTGGTCCCACTTCACATGGTTTGAGATCAGGTACCTTTATTGATGAAGTGTTACAATCCCTCCCTCCCTTGGCAGTTTCCCAATACTGCCAATCCCTTACTTATAGTATTACGATAATAGTTCAGGATCCACTAATAAGTGAGAACATGTTGTACTCAGTTATTATTTGTTTCTGTGATAGATCCCTGATTATTATAGACTCCAAATCTATCCAAGTTGCTGCAAAGTTCAGTTCATAATTTTGTCCTTCTTTATGACTGTGTGATATTCCATTGTGTATATATACCACATTTTTTTATCCAGTCCACTTTAGATGGGCAGCATGGTTGGTTCCATGTTTTTGCCATTGTAAATAATGTTGTGATAAACATGTGTGTGCAGGTATCTTTTTCATAGAGTAATTTGAGTTCCTATTCCCAGAAGAAGGATTGCAGAGTCATATAGAAGGTCAATTTTTAGATCTTTTAGGAATTGCCACAGTTTTTCACAGAGGTTGTACTAGTTTACACTCCCACCAAGAGTGTATAAGTGTTCCCTTTTCCCTGTATCCTCTCCAGCATTTGTTTTTTTTCAGATTAGAAAATATAATTTATTTATAAAGTAAATTAGAAAGAGAGAGAGAAAAAATGAGGAAATTCACCTCCCTAAGGTAGGCAGGGGGACAAAGTTTAAGAAAACATGGCCCGGCCATAGCTCAAAGACAGCATGGCTACACCATAGCTTAGCAAGACAATGACCAGCATCTGTTGTTTATTAACCAATCATTTATTAATATCAGTATGGGTATCTATTTTTATGTGGTCAACTACATTTTAATAGATTCCATTACAAGAATTAAGACATGCAGGCAAAGCTCAATGACAACTCAGTGTGAAATGTTTGCCTGGTGCATTCTAAATAAATCTGATTTAGAAATAACACCTGTCAATAGGAGGAACTTGGGGAGATGGGAAGGTATTTCCTCAAAGAAAACGTGAGGAAATTCAGTGGATTATTTTAAATGAAAACTACTCTGATGAAAATATTAGTAACAGGTAATTTATGATAATATTATTGAACACTAAGGAAGGTCTTACATATAGATTATAAAATTGTTTTTATGAATATTTAATTTAGTTTCTGCAAACTTTCAAAATTTTTCTATGCATATAAAACGTGGCCAAGACAGTGGTGAGAGTCTCATTTGTTGAAATTCCTTCAGCTTTCATTCCTTATCTTGGAATCTTACTATTTTCTATCATTCTACATTGCCCTTTAGGTAAAAAAGAATGTGAACTTTAAAAGAAATTCAGTGGGGAATCCTGGCATTTTTATTACAAAAGCTAGATGCCTAAAGAATGACTGACAGAGATTGTTATTGGTCGTCATTGGTCATGGTTTAAATGTGCAAACTATGTACTATCATGAGGGAAAGAAAGAGAGGAGAATGTATAAAATTGCAAACATTAGAGAGGCATTTCACAGTTATGGAAAAATGTGGTTTACTTATATAAAGTTCATGGCAATGATTGTTTTTTACATGTATTGAAATACGCAATACACATGCAGTGCCTTTTCTATCGACTACTTTACATTCTATAAGGCTTCCAAGCATCCTAAATGTGTTTGTATCTTTGCTTGACATTTGTAATCAATTAAAATCTATTTTTCCAAGACGTTGGGGAATTAAGCCTTCTCTACTCAAATGATTCTTGATTTTATGATATCATACTGTATTTTAAAACATTGGAACATTACACAGTGCCCAGAAATACTTGACTTAGGAAACAACTACTCATGGTATACAGTTCATTTTAATAATCTTAATTTCTTCATACAGTCTATAAACACACACACACACACACACACACACACACACACACACACACACCCCTAGTGGAAAAACTAAAGGGTAAGAGAATAAATTTTCAGATTATAAAATGACAGCCATAAACCTTTTATAAAATGGTGTCTCTACTGTAAGCCTGGAGTGAGAAATGAGTTAGACCCCGGACAATGCTTAGTTCACAGCAGAAGCGCACAATTCACAGCAGAAGATTCCAAGGGCCAAGTAAAGTTAATAAACAGAAGTTTTGAGCCACTGTGATACAATAGAGAAGTCAAGCCACAAAACTGAAGGAAGCTAGACATACTCTACAGGAACAGATGTACCAGGATGCCAAAAAGCACTAGAAGCATAAAAAGATTAAGACAAAGATAAAGAAAGAACATAGACAAAGGCCTAGTAGACACAAATCTGGAGTATCATAGCCACTTTATTAATTTTATGTATTTCTGTGGGATGCTGTGTGAGGCCTTACAGTTATGACAAATATTTATAAACATGAAGTTGAATTAAATAGTTAAATTTTGCACTCTGTTGAATTTTCTCAAGCTTGTGTGTCTTAAGAGCAGCTGCATCCCAGAAATATCACTATTGTACCATCTTCATGGCCCATAGAAAACTATAATACAGGGAACTGGATGCAGCAAACAGTTTCTCAAAAACCATAAAGTAAGAAAGTGCATTTGCTTAAATAATGAGCTATTTTCTCTCAATATACATTAGCATTTCTTTAATTAAAATTCTTTTCTGACTATCCTAAAGCCATAACATAATTGGCACCCAGGAAGCTTCAAATGTGAGTCTTCAGGATTGATGCTGTGTATTCTAACTTTCCATGACACTAATGATATCTTGCCATGATCACAAATGTCCTGGAGCACAGAGAAGGCTGACATAATCTCTTTCAGACCACAAGGTTATCATCTACATGATTATTGCTTGAATACATTTAAATGATCACTAATGTATCTTGTAAAAATGTCCAAGTTACTCACAGAAAGTGTGCACAAGAAACAATAAGTTAATTAACCAGAATGCTTAAAGATTCTTAAGCAAAAGCAACAAAACCTTCCATTTCTCTTTGATTTTTCAACATTAATATAGATGATACTAGACCAATATAACTTTAGGTATACCATAAATACTTGAATATTTATTCCCTATGTGTATAACCTACATGTTGTGCAAAAAACATCTTTTCCCCTATATTTGAAAGTAGTTCTTTCTGAAAGGTCTCTTTTTCATACCTAAATGACATTAGTGACATTTAGCTAAGTGCTTTTGGTAAGAAAAATGATGACTTGATATAATCCAGAATCCCTTCTTGATAAAAAGCCTCAAACACCTAGGCATAGAAGTAACATAACTCAAAAAAGTAAACGCCATG
>NW_007232885.1:0-18545 GCF_000164805.1 Carlito syrichta
TTTTTTTTTTATTTGGAGGAGTCTCACTCTGTTGCCCAGGCTGGAGTGCAATGGCAAGCTCACAGCCACACCAACATCAACCTGCTGGGCTCCAGTGGTCCCTTCTCCTCAGCCTTCTAAGTAGCCGGAACTACAAGTGTGTGCTACCATGCCCAACTAATTTTTTAATGATTTATTGTAGAGACGAGGTCTCACCAAGTTGCCTAGGCTGGTCTCGAACCCTTGGACACAGGCAATCTACTCGCCTCAACTTCCCAAAGTGCTGGGATTACAGGCTTGAGTCACCACGCTCAGCCATCCTCCTATCTTTTTAAATTGTGAAGTCCTAGATTGGATATATCTGTGGCCTCTGTGTAAGACAGAGACAGACAATAGGTCCTATATTGAAAAATATACCATACTTACTAACAGTATATATAACACATATGTATGGGTTAAGGAAAAAACCACTATTCCATCAAATCTAGGATGCCATCACTTCTGGATGTATCTTTATCTATCCCTTATAAAAAAAATGCTGCCAAGTAAATTGGTAGAATAATTTGACACTTTAAGTTTTTAGTTTATGGCTGGGCTCGGTGGCTCAGCCTATAATTCCAGCACTTTGGGAGGCTGAGGTGAGTGGATTGCCTGAGTCCACGGGTTTGAGACCCACCTGGACAGCTTGGCGAGAACTTGTCTCTACATTAGTCAAAAATTAGCTGGGTGTGGTAGCTCACACCTGTAGTTCTGGTTACTTGGCTGCGGTGAGAGGATTGCTGGAGCCCAGCAGGTCAAGGCTGTGGTGGCTAGGAGTGTGCCACTGCACTCCAGTCTGGGCGACAGAGTGAGACTCTAATTCAAAAAAAAAATTGTATTTTTTTTTTTTTAGTTTATAGTGAGCAAAGATCTTTTCAACTTTAATTTTGACATATATCACTCTTGTGAATGCATGAAAATTAAAATTATACAAAAATTGCTTAAGATAATTCCATGGTATAACTACTTGGCTCCCACTCATCCTGATTGAAGAAATGTTAAAATATCAAAAAGAAACACCCTTCCTCAACTAATGAAAGCCTCCCACCAATTATGTATAATAGTCTGAAAAATTAAGACTCTGCCTTATTATTTTCTGACATGCACCTACTCCTGCCTTCCCACTGCCCCATGAGATGATTTAATAAGTGCCTTTTAGAAATTTATCTGGGCCAGGCTCAGTGGCTCAGCCTGTATTCCTGCACTTTGGGAGGCCGAGGTGAGTGGATTGCCTGCGCCTGCGGGTTCGAGACCTGCCTGGGCAACTTGGCAAGACCTCATCTCTACAATAAATCAAAAAAATTAGCTGGATGTGGTAGTGCACGTCTGTAGTTCCGGCTACTTGGAAGGCTGAGGCAGAAGGATCACCGGAGCCCAGCAGGTTGAGGCTGCGGTGGCTGGGAGCATGCCACTGCAGTTCAGTCTGAGTGACAGAGTGAGACTCCAACTCAAAAAAAAAAAAAAGAAATGTATCTGGGAAAGATTATTTTTTTCATCAAGATTCCTGTAATATAAAATTATACACACACACACACACACACACACACACACACACACACACACAGGCACACACACACGCACATACAGACACATTTGGTCTTTGTTCCCCATGCCTGGCACAGACTCCTAAAGCCTTTGAAATTTTCCAAGTGTGCAGACCTCTTTCTAGACTAGAGTTTATTCAAAGGAGGCCCATAGATAGGCTTAGAATAGCAGCTGGTCATCAGAGGAGCCAGCCATGTGATTTGAGGATTAAAACCATGTAACCCATCTCCCAACCTTCAGGAAGGGAGCAACTTGAGAGTGACTTGACTTCAGTCACCAGTGGGCAATGAATAATCAATCGTGCCTGTGTAATTAAACTCTCATAAAAGCTCTGAAGCAACAAGACTAAGGTTTCTGAGGTGATAAAACTATCAAGGTGTTGTGAGGGTGGTATCCCCCAGACTCCACAGGGGAGGGTAAGTAAGCTCTGCCTCAGCCCTGTCTCCTTGCCACTTGTGTCTCCTCTTTTAACTGTTCTGAGTCATATCCTCCCTAAGAAAACTAAACTAATAAATATAGTACATATCTGAGTTGTGTGAGTCATTCTAGAAAATTAAGAAACCCGAGAGGTATCAAAGGATCCCCCAAATTTGTGGTCAGCATAATAAAAGTGCAGGTATCATAGGGACTCCCTTTGTGCTTGGTATCTGAAGACAGTCTTATGGGAATGAGCCCTTAACTTGTGGGTGTAAACTAACTCTGGATAGTGAGTGTCAGAATTTAACTATATTGCTGGACACCCAGGGGGTGTCAGAATTTAACTATATTGTTGGACACCCAGAGTTTGAGAATTGATTGCTATTGCAAAAACACTTAACTGACCCTGCAGACAACTGCAAAATACAGAAGCAATTCTGCCAACTATTATGACTTATGAGGCCCAGTTTAACACTAAAATTGAACATCAGCTGGTTAACCAAATGACTAGTTCACTGAGAAAGGAAGAAAATAAACAGTCAGACAAACTAGAGAGCAGGAAAGGCCAGTGAAAAAGCTTACAGTAGGACTTCTACCCTTTTGACTTTTAAAAGTGTGTTTCCATTCAACATGGAAACATAAAGCAGCTGCATTTTTCTGTGCTACTGTTGTTAGGGTATTATTAAATATATGCATTGTGGGGAGTGGGGAGATGGGATTGACAGTAGTCGAGCTCTGCCTGAGGAGAGGCACACCTCATCAACAAGGGTACCTGCACAATGAATATTTGTATATCTAACCCTGAATAATATCCCATAATTAAAAAAAAATATGCATTGTGATCATATGTGTGTAAAGAAGTATTTAACAGGTATTACATCCTGAATTCCTCATGAATCCATTGGCATAGATGTTATCAGAAGCTGATGAAGTAGAGTGTAATAGTTCAGTTTAAAAAGACATAAAGTAATTCAACTAAATCTGAAAGAACACAATCTGCTTATTCTCTGGTAATTAAGAAAAATCCTTTATGCAATTTATCACTTTCCAACTAGTCTTCAAATAGCTACTGATTAGAATGCCAGTGATGGGTGACAAGGGATCTCAAAGGTTCAAAGACTTTCACGGATACAGCCAATTGTCAATCCTCACCCTAGGTAATAAGGGAAGAATTACTATCCTTGTTTTGGGTGGATGATAGAGTCTATCAGATATAATCTTTTCCTTCAAGTCCTCCTTGATGGTGAGAGAAGTAATCAGACTAACCCCTACTTTCAAATCTTCAAGTGAATCACACAGGGTGTCACTTTCTGGTCCCACTCCCCTGCAGACTGAATCCAGTCTTTAATTGGTAAGTATAGCATTTAGTGGAGAATATTGCAAAGTCAAATGTCACTTTCCCCTGGAAGTGGCCTTGAATGTCACAGGAAACCTAGAGACAGTAACAGCATGGTTGTGCAGAGCATTTCCAGTGATGACAGGCAGAGATTTTAAGAGTGATAGCATTTTGAAACTTGGAGACTACATTTAAGCATTGAACTCCTCCAGAGGTAACATACACCAACTCTATATGTATGTTTTGGAATTATAGGGTATGAGGACTCAGCAAAATAACAGAGTCATCCAAGAAATTAATAGGGATATAAGGATAGGGAATTCAACACAGGAAACCAACAGATGCCAGTTCTAGATTCATGCCTAAGATGGAGTGATATGGATGGAAAGCTCCATGAGTAGAGTGGAACTGCTAAATTTGAATATATGGAAAATATATTACAGACAAGTGGGGCACAGATGAGACCTTTAGAAAAAGAAGTTATTGACTGGGTTCGGTGGCTCAGCCTGTAATCCCAGCACTTTGGGAGGTCGAGGCAAGTGGATTGCCTGAGCCTGCAGGTTGAGACCCACCTGGCAACTTGGCGAGACCTTGTCTCTACAATAAATAAAAAATTAGCTGGGCGTGGTAGTGCACACCTGTAGTTCCAGCTACTTGGAAGGCTGAGGCTGAAGGATTGCCAGCAGGTCGAGGCTGTGGTGGCCGGGAGTGTGCCACTGCATTCCAGTCTGGGTGACAGAGTGAGACTCCAACTCAAAAAACAAAACAAAACAAAAAAGCAAAAACAAAAAGAAGCTATTAAAAACATGAATATGAGAAATCAAAACCCAACTCCAACTTCAGAGAAAGTGAAAGGCAGTCCTAGAGAGGTTTCATGATGGTAGAGTACAATTAGATTAACAGGAAACGGCATTTGGAGAGTCAGATGATACAAAAACTTCATGTGCATTGGATCTAAATTCACAAACTCTACTGAAGGAGTTTCAGCAGTGCAGTGAGAAGAGAACTGTGTGGGATAATCAAGATGTTGTCTCTAATGTCCGAAAAATCATACTGGAAACTGAAAAATAATACAACACCAATTTACATATTTAGGAATAAGGGAATGTCAGAAGCAACAAGTATAAAAATCCACAGAGAATTCGGGATAAGTGGGGCAGAGACATTTGGATTTTAAAATAAAACTTTTAGTATTGACTTTTACAAATATTGATGGATTTCTGGCAAGATAGTGATGGGACAAGTCAGACTGTGAGAGTCTCTGCAAAAGTGAGAGTCCATAAAGACTCTCTGCATGAGTGGACATGTGCCAATGGGTGAGTGAAAGTCCATCTGAGGGCAGACTTGGTTTCATGCATCAGGGGCTCTCCTTCCGAGGTAAGTGAAACCCCCACCACCCTGAGATTAGAGCCCTGGGTGCACAGGATTGTCTGCTGCTCTCGGGACTCTCCTGAGAAAAGCCTGCTGAATTCACTTAATCCTCATCACCTGGAGCCCGGCCCAGACCTGTGACAGCAAAGTGGCTGGAGCCTAGGATCCAAGGAGAGGACAGTCAGGGAGAGCTGGAGAGGAGCCCCACTACCAATGAGGGGTGAGGAAATGCTGGCTGGAGCCATCTTCTCTGTCCTGAGACCAGGCAGAGACCTGCATTACCCTGTCCAGCTCCAGCCGGCCTCCAACTTGGGACCTAGAGGTAATCTCATCAAACTTGGAGAGACAGACACCCCTCCGCCACACTGGTTCAGACACAGACACATCAGATCTCAGTGAGAGATTTGACAAGCAGCACGTGGGATGAGTCTGGATCTGATCCACCCTCCTCCCACAGTGACCTTGGGCATCTGATCCACACTGAGAGCAATCCTGCACTGAAAGCAGAAGGGTGGGGCTGGAGATCAGAGTTGAAAAGAAGTTGGACTTGCAGGAACCGCCTCAGAGTGAGTTTTGTTTTGTTTTGTTTTTTGGTCTGTTTTGTTCGTTTTCTTTTGTTGTTTGTTTTAGTTTTTTTCCATTTTTTCTCTTTCTTTCTGTTTTTGATTATGTTTTTGTACTTGCTTTATTTATGTTATTTTATTGCTTTTTAAAAGACTTTCTGTTTGTGTATGCATATTTTTGAGGGAGAGATCATCAATGGGAGGGTCTCCGTCAGTTTGTGTGTATGTATGATTGTAAGTTTTAATTTTTTAAATCTTTTCTGCTTGTGCTTCTTTTCATTTGTTAATTGGTATGCCTGTTTATTTTCCCTCTTATTCTTTCTCCACTTTCCTCTCATCCCCTCCTTCCTCTTTGAATTCTTTTCCTTTTTCTTACCTCATTTTGCTTTCAAGGGGCAAAGCTACATCCCCACTGCATGGACAGATTGTAAGGTAGTGGGAGGTAGGTTCCAGGGGGCCCATGCACCTGTCAGTGGATACTGGGATCTGCAGATACTTTCTGAATCACAGTTCCCCCTTTAATTAAATCTCAAAACTGCTAAAAGTGAAACCCCCCACCCACAGTCCAGCTTCAGAATTGAACAAAACCAGAGGATCGACATAAGGAGTAATAGGAGATTGAGCAAATAGAAATAAAAGCTATCTCCCCATCCCCGAACAACATAATTAAAGAAGAGGTTAAAAAAAAGGAGGTAGGAAAGTCTACACAAATGAAGAAAAATCAAAAGAAGAATATGGGTCTCACATAGACCCCTGGGAGGTCAGTCACTGAGAATACAGGCTTCGGAATGCAAACAATGAAGAGGCCCAGAATGACTGGTCACAGACCAAAAACTCAGATATCAAGATATTAATAGGGAGAATAAATAGAATTAAGGAGAGACAAGAGGAAAGATTGAAGGAATTGATAATTGAGATAACAGCAATAAAGAATACAATGAATAAAATATATAACATATTTATAAGCATGGAAAGCAGAATCAGCCGAGTAGAAGAAAGACTCTCAGTGCTTGAGGATCAAAATATGGAACTAAACCAAACTGTTCAAAACATAGAAAAGAAGCTTAAAAAGAGCAAAACCTCCAAGAGATGAATGATTATTTCAAGAGGCCAACCTAAGATTAATTGGACTTCCTGAGGCAGAAAGAGAGACAGAGACCATTCTGTAACAAACATTCCATGAAATTATCCTAGAAAACTTCCCTCATCTCCTCAGTGACATGACCATTCAAACACAAGAGATTCAGAGAACCCTTGCAAGATGACAAATGAGTAGATAAACTCCTAGACACATAGTAACTTGCTTACACAAAGTAGGTATAAAAGAAAAAAATCCTAAAGGTAGCACGAGAGAAAGGTCAGACTGCCTACTCGGGAAGACCAATTAGAATAGCAGCAGCCTTTATTCACGGAAACACTTTAGGCAGGAGAGCTTGGAGCCCAGTCTTCAAAATTCTCAAATATAAACTATTTCAACCAAGAATTACCTACCCAGCTAAGCTAAGCTTCATCAGTGATGGAGAATTAAAATCCTTCCCAGACATTCAAACCCTAAGGGCTTATGCTACCTCCAGACCAGCTCTACAAGAAACATTTAAGAAAATGTTAAATACAGAAAAAAGGTAAATAAGAATGACAACATCCTTCACAAGAATGCAAGAAAAAGATTTAAAACACACACAAACCTACTCAAAAATCAAAAGAAAGACAACAAACAAATAGAAACAACAGCAACAAACTCTATAAGAACTTCATGACAGAGATAAACTCTTACATTTCAATAATTAGCCTGAATGTGAATGGACTAAATGCACCACTGAAAAGGCATAATATGGCAAAATGAATAAAATGTCATGAGGCAACAATACATTGTTTCCATGAGATTCATCTCACCAGAAAGGACACTTACAGACTCAAAGGAAGAGGATAGGGAAACAAAATACAGGCAAACAGAACACAAAAGAAAGCAGGAGTCACAATCTTAATATCAGACAAAATACCTTTTAAGTTTTCAAGAATTACAAAAAGATACAGAAGGTCACTGCATAATGATAAAAGGTTCAATCCATCAGCAAGAAATATCCATACTAAATATATATGCACCCAACTTAGAGGCACCAACTTTCATAAATCAGCTTCCAGGTAAACTTAAAAAAGATATTGACTCTAACACTATCATAACCGGCAATTAAATACACCACTCATAACCCTAGACAGATCATCAAGACAAAAAATCAACAAGGAAATCTGGAGCCTCAATGTGACACTTGACCAAATAGACTTAATTGATACCTACTGAATGCTCTACCCAACAACTATGGAACATGCATTCTACTCATCACTCTAAGAATGTACTCAAAGATTGACCACATCCTTGACCATAAATCAAGCATAAACAAATTCCAAAAGATTGAAATCCTGCCATGCACCTTCACAGACTACAGTGGAATACTAATAAATATTGACACCAACAAAGATCCCCCAAAACCTACAAAGATGTGGACACTAAACAGCATAATGCTAAGCAACGTCTGGGTTAACATGGAAGTCAAAACAGAGATTAAAAGATACTGGAAACTAAAATGAAGAAACATCTTAGCAGAATCTCTGGGATGCCATGAAAGCAGTACTAAGAGGGGAATTCATATCTCTATGAACACAAATGAAGAAAATGGAAAGACCAGAAGTTAACAGCCTAACAAATCACCCAAGGGAGCTGGAAATGCAAGACTATCAAAACCCCAACTTCAGCAGAAGAATCCAGATCACCAAAATAAAAGCCCAAATTCAGGACATAGAAGACAAAAAGATAATACAAAAAAAAAAAAAAAAAAAAAAACAAAAAATTGGTTCTTTGAAAGGATAAACAAGATTGATGGCCCCTAGCTAGACTGACCAAGAAAAAGAAAGAAAAAGCCCAAATAAACACAATCAGAAGTATAAAAGATCAAGTCACAACTGACCCCAAAGAAATAAGATTATCAGAGACTACTATGTACACTTATACGAAAACAAACTTGAAGCCTAAAGGAAATGAAGGACTTTCTGACATCACACTACCTACAAAATTTAAAAAAGAAGAAATCCAGACCCTAAATAGACCAATAACAATCCAGGAAATTGATTATGTCATAAGAAAACTCTCTCTCTGTCTCTCTCTCTCTCTCTCTCTCTCTCTCTCTCACACACACACACACACACACACACACACACACACAACAGGGATCAGATGATTTTCCAGAAGAATTCTACAAAACATACAAGGAGGAACTGATACCAATCCTACTGAAAGTATTCTAGGCAATTGAGAAAGATGGAATTCTCCCCAAATCATTTTATGAAACCAACATCACATTGATACCCCAACCAGGTGAAGATCCACCAAAGAAAGAGAACTACAGGTCAATATCCTTGATGAACATAGGTGCTAAAATTCTCAGCAAGATCCTAGCAAATCAGATTCAACAACACATCTCAAAAATTATGCATCACGACATAGTAGTCTTCATCCCAGGATGCAGGACTGGTTCAACATTCGTAAGACCTTAAACATAATTAAATGCATCAACAGATGTAAAAAGAAAACCCACATGATTATATTATTAGATGCAGAAAAAGCTTTTGATAAAATCGAGCATCCCTTCTTGATAAAAACCCTTGAACATCTAGGCATAGATGCAACATACCTCAAAATAGTAAGAGCCATCTACAAGAAACCCACTGCCAGCATACTGCTAAACAGACAGAAATTGAAAATATTTTCCCTGAAAACCAGAACAAGACAAGGATGCTCACTCTCACCTCTCCTTTTCAACATAATTTTGGAAATCCTAGCTAGAACTACCAGACAAGAGAAGGAGATCAGTGGTATCCAAATAGGAAAAGAGGAAGTCAAGTTATCCCTCTTTGCAGACGACATGATGCTATACCTCAAAAAACAAGGGAATCTGTCAAAAACATCCTTATACTGATAAAGGACTTTGGCAAAGTGTCAGGGTATAAAACCAATGTGCAAAAGACAGTCACATTTCTATACACCAACAACAAACTAACAGAAGCCCAAATAAAAAGCACAATCCCATTCACAATAACCAGAAAAATAAAATCAAATACCTTGGCATCTTCCTAACCAGAGATGTGAAAGGCCTTTACAGTGAAAACTATAAAACACTGCTCAAAGAAATCAAAGATGACACAAACAAATGGAAAAATATTCCATACTCATGGATTGGAGGGGTCAACCTTGTTAAGCTGTCCATCCTATCCAAGGCAATCTATAGATTTAATGCAATACCCATAAATTACCAGCAGCAATGTTCTCAGACCTGGAAACAACAATTCAGGAATTCATACAGAATCACAAACGACCCAAAATCACTAAAACAATCCTCAGCAAAAAAACAAAGCAGGAGGTCTCACACTATCTGACTTTAAACTTTATTATAAAGCTATGACAATCAGAACAGCCTGGTATTGTTACAAGAACAGGCATATGGACCAATGGAACAGGCTAGAGATTCCAGAAGCAAAACCTCAATTTCTCAACCAAATCATCTTTGACAAAGTCTCCACCACCAACCACTGGGGAGAGAAGAACCTATTGAGTAAATGGTGCTGGGAAAACTGGCTGACCACATGCAGAAGATTAAAAGAAAATCCGTATCTATCACCATATACAAAAATCAGCTTTAAATGAATCAAAGATCTAAACATAAATTCTCAAATTATAAGAACCCTAGAAAATGGAGGAGACACCCTTATGGAAATTGGAACTGTCAACCAATTCCTGATCAAAACCCCAAGTGCCCATGCCATAAGAGATAAGATATACAAGTGGAATCTCATCAAACAGACAAGCTTCTGTAAAACCAAAGAAACCATCAAGAGAACAGGGAGACAGTCCTTAGACGGGGAAAAAAATATTTGCCAACTGTATGTCTGACAAAGGCCTAACATCTCGGATCTATAAGGAACTCAAGCATGCTGAAAAGAAAAAAAAAGCCCCATTGCAAAGTGGGCAAAAGATATGAATAGACAATTCTCAGAAGAAGGCATACAAGCAGTCAACAGATATATGAAAAAATGCTCAACCTCACCAGTCATCAAAAAAATGCAAATTAAAACTACACTGAGATACCACCTAACTCAGCTCCAGTTAGGATGGCCACCATCAATAATGCAAAAAACAATGGATGCTGGAGAGGACATGGTGAAAAGGGAACACTTCTATACTGTTGGTGTTGGTGGGAGTGTAAACTAGTACAGCCTCTGTCAGAAACATTGTGGCAATTCCTAAAAGATCTAAAAATTGACCTTCCAAATGACCCAGCAATCCCCCTACTGGAAATATACCCGGAAGAACTCAAATCACTCTATAAAAAAGATACCTGCATGCATATGTTTATTGCAGCATTGTTCACAATAGCAAGAACATGGAACCAACCTTGCTGCCCCTCAAAAGATGACTGGTTAAAAAAAAAATGTGGTGCATATACATTATGTAATATTAGACAGTCATAAAGAAGAACAAAATCATGAACTTCACAGCAACCTGGATGGACTTAAAGAGTCTATAATATTGAGTGATCTTTCACAGAAACAAAGAACTGAGTATCACATGTTTCACTGATAAGTGGACCTTGAACAGCTATCGTAATACCATAAGAAAAGGTTTGGCAGTAGCGGGAAACTGCAGGAGGGTGGGGATGGGGGTGGGGAGGCGGGATTGACAGTAGTGAGAATCTGCCTGGGGAAGGGGGCACACCTCATCAACAAGGGTAACTACATAATGAACATTTGTATACCTAATCCTGAATTGTACCTCACATCTTTAAAATAAAAAAAATTAAAAGTTAAAATAAATAAATATTGATGACAAGAAAAGTAAATTTCAAAAAAAGTCCCTTCCATGTGATTAAGATTTTATAGAACTTTTCTACTACCAAAATGAACTTGACCTCATGTTTCTTATAGAAATAATATGAACAAAATCATGTGAACAGTGGATTTTCCCAGGATTTCTTCTATTTGCTGTAGGTATACCTTAACTGTAGGCATAGCACATGTTTGGCATTTATTCTCTAGAGAATAAATTTTTATAATGATAGCAAATATCCCAGTGTACTAAGAATTCATAATCAGTAATTCAAAAATTTAGAACACCACAAAATTATTTCACCAAACTTGACTGTTTATTCAGTTACAAAAAAGATCATATTTTTGTCTTCCATCGACTTCCCTAACATTTTGAGTATATATTTTGGTAATCTACTTTCATTCATTCATTCTATCTGTATCTCTATGACTATTTTCTCAGGAACAAATTCTAGAAAATACACTAGGTCATTGATTTACACATATTCGATGTTTTTTTTTTTTCTTTCTCTACTTGTTTATTTCTTTGCTCTTTTTTTAAATTAAAACTTTTTTTTTTAGACTCAAGGTCTTGCTCTGTCACCCAGGATGGAGTTAAGTGGAACTTGGAAATTCCTAGACTCAAGTGATCCTCTTAACTCAGTTTCCCAAGTAGCTAGGACTACAGAGCCACTATGCCTGGCTAATTAAAAAAAATTTTTTTTTCATTTTGTAAAGGTAAGGTCTTGTTATTTGCCCAGGCTGATCTTGAACTCCTAGTCTCAAGTGACACTTCCACCTCAAACTCCTAAAATGCTAGGGTCATAAGCATGAGCCATTGCACCTGGCCTATTTAATTCTTTTTAATGCTAGAATGCTTTACCAAAAACAGTGACAAAAACTGCATCTCATCTGCATTCACAATTTTTGCAATAGCGTATTCACAGCTCACCACAGCCACGACCTTCTGGGCTCAGGCAATCCTTCTGCCTCAGCCTCCTGAGTAGCGGACTGCAGGTGCATGCCACCACACCCAGCTAATTTTTTATTTTTGATAGAGATGAGATTTTGCTACACTGCCCAGGCTAGTGGCGAACTCCTGGGCTTAAGCAATTCTCTCCTCGACCTTCTAAAGTGCTGAGATTACAGGCATGAACCACCATGACCATATCATTCATGCTTTTTACCTCTAATAAGATTATTTTCATCTAATTGGTGACATTATGTGCATTTTTTGGAATTATATTTTAATGGCATGTGACATTGATAAAACAGTTTTCATTAAGGAAAAAACTCATAAATTTAATAGGATTTTTTTCCTCTTCCAGTGTGCCAGTTACTTTCTTGTGTTTTCAATGGATGATGTTTTCCAAAGTAGAGAACTGAGCTATAGTGTTGAAATTTAAACTTCTCCCTCTTATTTTGGCAAGGTATGCACAGATATCTGACTGTTTAATAGGATACCTTTCTTTAAAATTAGTATGGATTTTGTCAGCTAAGATGTATTGACATTTCACTTCCACAGTGACATTTTTCATTTAAATGAAACATTTACATTAATTTCAAACAACTGGTTGCCTGGTAAATGCAGATGTTGTTGATTGGACCAATTTTCATATTGGAAGTAATATTTAACATTTACAGTTTAAACACACTCATGTAAACTATGATGGCACTTGTTATACAAATGAATTTAATGATGGATGCAAATTCTTCTTAAAATAACAACAGAATTATTCATAAAATAACAAATTCTTCTTAAAATAACAACAGAATTATTCTTCTTAAAATCATAACAGAATGAATATTCATTCTGTTGTTATTTTAAGAAGAATTTGCATCCATCATTAAATTCATTTGTATAACAAGTGCCAAAGTCTGTTGTTATTTTAAGCAGAATTTGCATCCATCATTAAATTCATTTGTACAACAAGTGCCATCATAGTTTGAGAGTAAAGTGCAAGGTTTAAAGAATAAAAAAGAAAGTAAAGACTCTGCCAAGGGTGCTCAGCTGAGTAGGTGTGGTGTGGCCTTGGGTCCCAGAGCTCTGAGTCCAGGTCCTGCCCTGGGGACAGCAAGGCTCCTCAGGAAGCGCAAGCACTTCACAAGGCCCAGCCTTAGAAAAATATCTGTGAAATCGAGAAGAATTAACAACAAAAGGGATAACAAAAACATCACTTTTATGGAATTTTCAGTCTATGAATGGTCTTTGCATAATTATATTATCTCATAAATACAAGACACAACAGAAAAGAAAAGGTAACCAAAAAGGAGAGAGAGGGCAGACTGAAATGGGAACATCCTCAGGTCTCCTGGTTAGGAAATGGGAGAAGAGCTGAGACTGCGGTGCCTTCTGGGGGATAAAGTGATTTCGAGCTAGACCCTAGGTTCCTCTTGCCACTCACCTGTATCTGGCCAGGGAAGCAGCAGTGACAGCATGAAGGCGCTGCTCACCCATAGGAGCTGCATACCAGCTGGGCTGAATGTGGAGGCCAGACTCTGTCCTCCTGTGGGCTGCCTCGATTACAGTCCTGTTGTCCAACTCATAAATGTGCACATGTGTCCTAGAACAGTATGAACACAATTCCTTAACAGCAAACAGGGTCTCCAGGATACCCAGGTGGAAAAGTACAGCAGAAAATAGGTAGATTCTGACAAACCGACTCTACCTTTGATCTAACAAAGGGACCACATGGAAAGAAGGAACCAAAAGTAGAATTATCAATCCCATGTTGAAACATACACCTCAGAGCACAGAGGAAGTGCTGACCCTAAACTCTTTTTATTTTAGCTTTTGGGATTAGAATGAAAACCATTTACTCTTACAAGGAGAGGCCAATTAATTGATTACTCTAACATTATTAATCATTGGGAAAATCCATCTTAAAACCACAACCTTCTTAAAATGGTCTAAAGAAAAAAAAATGACAATTCTGAGTGCTTCTGATGATGTTGAGCGAGTGGTATTCTGCACTGCTGGAGAGAATGTAAAATTGTTGCCCAACTGAGAAAAAGTTTTGTCGGGGACGAAATAGTTAAACCATGAAACTGTCTACCCAGAAAAACAGAGTCCAGATAAGAATAGTATGTGCTTACTAAGTACAGAAAGTGCTGGCCAAAGACAAATCAAATAGGGAGTGTTGATAGAAGAGACTGGGTCAAAGTACAGACACTTCTTAGTTAGGGGGAAGTTAAATGATAAAGATGAAAGAAGTTTGAATGCCTGATTGTATTGTGCTTGTATATAAACTATGGAATAAAGAGAAATGGGGCCACTCGGGGACTAGCCCCGGTGCCCTCCCTTTGCAGCAAAAGGAGTCTTGTGTTCCTTTCACATCTCCACTCCCTCTTTCAGGTTCCCCAATAACCCCGGCTGGACCGGACAAAGTTTGATGAATTTTACAAACATACACTGACCACTAGATCCAGGTAGGAGAAATAGTCACTCGTTTACATAAGAGCTTGTGCATGCAAATCCATGGCAGCTCTATCCTTAACAGTCAGCATCTAGGAACAACTCAAGTATCCTTCAACTAGTGAAGGTCCACACCTTGGGTTACTCTCTAATGGGGAGTGATGAACTGTTAGTGCCTAGAGCAGGAATGTCTTGGGAAGGGGTTAAGCTGTGTCAAGACACCAGGCTCAGGGGCTGTACATGATGTGAGATCCTCTTTCCCTGACAGTCTATAAAGAAGCAAAATGAGAGCACAGAGAAGAAATCAGAGATTCCTGGAAGGTAGAAACAGAAGGAAGTTCTGAGTGCAAAGGGACAGCACCATAAAGTTTTTTAGGTGTAATGCAACAGGGTTGTGTCCTGGTTGTACAAACTTACACATGTATCAAAACTCAGCATTGTACCCCCTAAAAGGATTAAATGTAATGCACTTAAATTTACACAAAGATTGTAAAACATAATAATATAAAGACAAACAAACAAAAAAACCTCTCAAAAACCAAATTAAGACCATTCTTCAATTATGTAATAAACAATGCTTGATTTCTTCTCTAATTACCTCAGGGCCGAAGAAGTCAAACCTGGGAAGACTCTGGTCCCAACAAAATTAAAGTTCCTTTGACAAGGTGATTTATAAGATGTGGAGATTTCCTTTGATGACAAGGCCTGACACAATGACACTCATAAGGATGAAGAGCAGAGCTCTCGTTACTCACAGTCCCAAGAAGACCAGGCTATCAGTAGGGCCACAGGCAGCTGAGCCCAGGGATGCGGACAGGACAAGCAGGAGCTGTTGGGGCAGCTTGTGCCTGGCAAGGGAAAAGGGTTAGCTAGTGTCTTGGTGTTTCGGGTTATAGGGTACAAAGTCTGTGCCTAGGTGACTGTCACCTGGCCTTGGGTTGACAGGACGAGTGCACATCAGTCCTGAGAGTGAGCCTGTTAAGGGAGGTGGTTGGGGAGGGACTTAATCAGCTACACAAGAGAGAACCAAACCAGGGGCTCAGAGAGGGATCAGGACTGCATTTTTTAAACAGAGGCTATATTATTACTGGCCCCTTGACATCTTGACACTGGTTTTAAGTTAAATTATTTGGGGTATTTGAGTGGTTTGCATAGTAGAGGAGGCTTTTAAGAGAAAAGGGCATAAATTGACCTAAGCAGTGAAGAAAGCATTCTATTATAAAAGTAAAAAAGAGGTAAATTGCTAGCATGAGTGTCATTGTAGGCAGGCTGTAGTTAAGTTTCTCATTTACATGGAATTAGATGGGAAAATATATCTGAAATTCTTGGGGTCAATAACAGTATCTTGGTGGAGTTGCCTAAAGTATATGACTTTCTAAATGGCATTAATATCTTGGCATATTTGTTAGGTAAGGTAGTGGGTCTAACTGTTATGCTATTGCTAGTATGAATTGGCAGTTCAATAATGTGCTTGTAAAAATCATGAGTCTTTGTGTGTCACTAAGTGAAAGGGTGGCTGTAAGGTATGTGGCTGTAAAAACAGGGCAAGAGGTCATGAAAGAAAGCTGGGGTGAGGGTGGAAGACACTCAGGTTGGGCAGTTCCTTCTCCAGGGGACGGATAGGGTAAGCAATATGATATAGTTGCCTCTTGGGGAAAAATAGCAAGCTCTATCATGATAAGAACAGTACAGACAGTAGTAATCTTGGTACTGTTCCTTTTAGGTATGGATGTGTAGGTATGTATTTTTTGTGGGAGAGCAGAGGATGTACCAGGATTGTATGCTCAATAAATGTAAGAGAAATGTTCAAGAAATGTAAGAGATTTCCTGATCTCATGAAAGGAAAGCAGTACATATCTTATGTCAAGGTTATCAAGGTCTTAGAGAGGCCATGGGCATGACAAAGGTGAGGTTTAGTGTTGGGGTAACATCCTTTCTCAGGCAGGGTGAAGATATCTCCCATGCTGAGTTCCTGTGCTGGGCAATCTCATGTGAGATGGGATGGGGGTGTCATTTCTTTTTTTGAGTCAGAAACTCACTCTGTCACCCCCCAGACTGGAGTGCAGTGGCATACTCATGGCTGCCGCAGCCTCAACCTGCTGCGCTCAGGTGATCCTTCCTCCTCAGCCTTCCATGTAACTGGAATTGCAGGCATGCACCACCACATCCTGGCTAATTTTATGATTTATTGTGGAGATGAGGTCTCGCCAAGTTGCCCAGGCTGGTCTCGAACCCGTGGGCTCAGGCTCCTCTCACCTTGGCCTCCCAAAGTGCTGGGAATATAGGTGTGAACCACCATGCTTGGCCCGGGAGTGTCATTTTTAAGTAGATACCCACTGGATTGATGTTGGTGGTATTTCTGTCACATTACACTCTTACAGCAAGGCTGAGTCACTTATGAAATTCAAAGGCAGTACTAGTCCTGAGTATTGAACTCATAAACCTCTTTTAACTCAGGGGTTTTGTCAGAGCAGCAAGGGGGAGGCCAGCATTTGTGGACCTGCAGTAACTAGACCAAAGAGTCAGAACCCGACTGGCGCAATCAGAGCCCCAAGAAAGAGTTGGATAAATCCATAAACCCCAAACAGTCCAAGTCCAAGGGTCTGACCAAATGGGTAGGTGTTTTGCTGCAGTCAGGTTTAAATTCGCATAGCCTGCTCTGTGTGTGTTGTTAATAACTGTGATTTGGTTGTTTTTTTTGTTGTTGTTGTTTGTTTTTTGCGTTGGAGTCTCACTCTGTCACCCAGGCTGGAGTGCAGTGGCACACTCATGGCCACCCCAGCATCGAACTACTGGGCTCAGATGATCCTTTTGCCTCAGCCTTTCAAGTAGCTAAAACTACAGGCGCACACTACCATGCCCGGCTTTAAAAAAAAAATTTTTGATTGTAGAGATGAGGTCTTACCAAGTTGCCCAGGCTGTTCTTGAACCTGTGGGCTCAGGCAATCCTTTCACCTCGGCCTCCCAAAGTGCTGGGATTATAGGTTTGAGCCACCATGCCCAGCTTGGCTGGTGTTTTTTTTACTCAAAATGTCTATGGCTGAGACTGGGGCTCCAGCATTAGCCTGTAGACAGGTTCTCAAGTTTGAACCATTGCCAAGGGCCCTTTGACTCAGGGGTTGGTCAGCAGGTGATGGATAAGCTGGTGATATCCTTGCCACAGGGCTGGCACATGTAAAATCCCATGGCATGTGGGCCTCAGCTTCTATCCAGTGTGGTGGGAACAGTGGATTCTCAGAGAATTTAGTCCTCCTTAATGCAAATCATGAACGTTCCCAATAGCAATAGGATCAGCAGTGAATATAATGTTGAGGAGTTGCACCTGATAGACCTATTTATCTTGTGTTGATTTTCTTCCAGCATTATTATTATCAGGAGGGTCAACTGGTTTCATTATGGGACGTGGTACTGATTTCATGATTACCTCTAAATGTGTCTTTTTATTTTCTATGAGAAGTTTTCATCTCCTCTCTTGGTATTCAAAACTGTTTGTGGAATGACCCAATAGAACTAATTCTAATTCCATAAAGGGAATCAGAGAGAACCCAGATAAGTTATCCATCTCTTGTAACCAAATAATGAGGAAGGCTTTTTTAGGAAAAATTTGGACTCAAACCTGATGGGCAGAATGCTAGCACATGGGGCATCTATGACTAATAGAGCCCAGAGATGTATGTGCTCAAGATGTGACCTAATTCTGGGTTGGGGGCAGGATTGAAAATAAAAGAAATAAATAAGGAGAGCATGACTAGAGGTTCTCATATATAATGAGTCTATCTATACACGGGGAACTAAATAGAAAAATTATAGGAACAGTGTAATGGGAAGAATCTGTAAAGTTATGGTGAGGTGAGAATCAACCAAGAGGCCTTGAATTAAGAGCTATCAATGCCTGGGGCCCAGTTAGGGATCCAAGTGTCTTTCTGCGTCTTAAATAAGAGCAAAAATATGAACAGACACTTCACAAAAGAGGACATCTGAGCAGCCAACAAACACATGAAGAAATGTTCAACCTCACTAATCATCA
>NW_007232885.1:18807-40182 GCF_000164805.1 Carlito syrichta
TTCCCTACTGGGAATATACCCTGAAGACCTCAAATCACTCTATAAAAAAGATACCTGCACACGTATGTTTATTGCAGCAATGTTCACAATAGCAAGAACCCGGAAACAACTATGCTGCCCATCAAAAAAGGACTGGATTAAAAAATGTGGTACATATACACGATGGAATACTATGCAGCCATAAAAAAGAACAAAATCATGAATTTCGCAGCAACCTGGATGGAACTAGAGTCTATAATACTGAGTGACCTCTCACAGAAACAAAGATCCGAGTATCACATGTTCTTACTCATATAATGGACCTTGAACATCCAGTGTAATACTATAAGAAAATGACTGATGGTACTGGGAAACTATGGGGGTGGTGGAGGGGGATGGGATTAACAGTAGCAAATATCTGTCTGGGTTGGGAAAACACCTCTTATCAACAGGGTGCCTGAATGAAACATAATTGTACACCTAACCCTTAACTGTACCCCACAAAACCATAATAAAAAATATTGATTAAAAAAAAAAAGAAATAATGGGGGCATGGGAAAAAAAAGAGTTTTAAGAGCTCTTTAAGTAATTCAGTTCTCTGGGACCTATCAAAAAAATGAAAGTTCTTTGAAAGCCTGCCTTTTCCAAGAGCTCAGCATTGTGTATTTTGAGAAGTGAAATGCGTGTCCTTGTTACTTTCAGTGACGTCTGTCACTCTGAAGGAGACAAAGTGTGTCCTGGCCCTTGTATTATAGTGTTAATATATGTAGATTACAAATGATCTTGATTTATATTTTGTATGTCTATGAGGTAAAAGATTCCCCAAGTTCACTACCCTAATTTACAACTCTTAAGCTAGGACTCAGCAGTTTAAGGTAGATATGAGGATGGGGGACATTGGTGTCCGGGTTATCCAGGCTAAGATGACAGCCCAAACGTGGCTCATTGTGCTGCTTCGAGTCCATCAGGTATCAGGGACATTCTAGTTAAGGGACATAAAGGAACAAGGTTCCTCTGAGAATCCTATCCCTGAGGGCTGGCAGAACCATTCATCATCTAAGCACTCACTGTTATCACTTAGCCAACACCATGGGGCTCCCAGGTCAAAAGCATCTAAAAGAGGGTGGCTTCCTCCAGGTCATGGTGTCTTGTAAGCAAATAAAGACAAGAGAGAACCCTTTCCTGCAGGTGGAACAGCCCAGGGTGTCCAAATTGACTATGTCCCATGTTAAGGATATCTCGGGGCTTTGCCCAGCTTATGATGTCTGTGTTTATGATCCAAAGTTGATGAACTGCTGGGTACTTAGGGTCTCAGGCTCAGGATCTGTGAGAGCCGTTAGTTCCAGGAAAGTTCAGTGTGGCCATCAATTTTTGCTCTCATGGTGCTTAACACGAAAAATTTTCTTGTTTCAGAAACCCATGGTCAGGTTGTAGATATCTGAGACAACGTCACTTGAGAAGAGGTTGCCAAAGCCTCCATAGTACAGCAATCTCTGAGGGCCCAAGTGGGCAGGCCTGTTGTTTTAACCAGGACTGATTTTAGAGTCTTCTGTTGAAGGTGGGGTGTGGGAGGCATTAATGTGGGCTGCTTTGTAGGTAGCAGCATCTGCCAGATTAAATGACATTTATAAATGGGGAACAGGTTGTTTCTAGAACCCAAAACAGACTGAAAACAACTTTAGACATATATGTATGTCCTTAATGAGTGTATCAAATGGATTTCCTTGAAAGAGGATGTCATCATGGTAGTGTCATGCCCTCTCTCCTGGAGAAAGGTGGGTGCAATTTAGATCATCCCTGCAAGGACTGTGTGAGATGTCCACGTCGCTGAGTGCCCATTGCTTTCCTGGAAAGGGAGTTTCTGTCCCTTTGAAGGTTAAGGCAAACTGTGGCCAAGAGACTGTTGAAATAGAATACACTAGCCAGTCTAATAAAGTAGCAAAAAACATACAGTGGCTGATTGGAGTTAGAAATTTTAATAATATTGGCATTTGTTTTTCTCAATATTAAAAACAGCCAAAAACACGCTGTTAAATAAATAGTGAGAATGGTCACCGATTCATGACTTAGGTCTTAGATAAATTTTAATCCTTGAATCTCTCATTTTGACTAAATATTTGACTAAGTATCATCTTAACTAGTTTATCTATGGTGTCCATAAGATCTTATGCCAAGTAATTTTGTGTGTGCCAAACCAAAAACAAAAGTAATTTTGTGTGAATAAACCAAAGAAAGAAACCTGGTAATACAAAGTCCACAATCAAAGTCTATGATTGGAGGTCACAATCAGAAGCCAGGACCACATGCCTGTTGGATCCCTGGATTGAGAGTCATGCTTTTTTGGGAGGGTTTATTTAATAGGATAATTATTTTAGTTATTTATTTTTGTTTATGATTTTCTTTGTTTTAGTATACATTTTAAAAACAAAAAAACTAAAAAATTATAAATGAAGCAATAATATAAGACTGAAAACATAGATTTTGTGTTTAGGCTTGATAAGAAACCGCTTTAATTGTAAAAGTAGATGAATATTCTGCATTTCTCTTCTCATTAGCTTAGTGTTTACTGCCTTCAGTATCTTAGTCCTTTTTATATTTCCTACTGTAGATGGGAAAGTAGTAATTTTAGAGAATCAGGACTCAGTCTGTTTGACTTCACTGTTTTGTCGACACAGAGCACCCTTGGACTTCTGTTTACCAGTGATCAGTAAACACTGATGGCCAGTCTTAAAGCATTGCTGAATAAATGAAACATGATATGATTTCTCTGACTGGACACTTCTCCTCTAATTCTGCAGCTCAAACAAAATCTGTCTCATTATTTGATAATTTTATCTTTTGCTTATCTCACATTTAAAACCCTTAACCAAATATTAAGTTGCTGCTTGTATTTTCTGTGTTTACTTCTGCTGCTGACTTTGATTTTCTTTCATGCTTTCTATCCTAGTCCATCTTCTGGAAGTATGTACTTCCTCATTACTCACTATTCCTGCAACAAACGGTTGCTTCCACTATTATTCCACTAAAATTGTCTGACTGACATCACTAGTTAATGATGTTTGTGTTATTTAGTCCAGTGGATTTTCTCCTTCTATTACCTAATCTCCCTGAAGCTCTGGTGCAATTTGAAGCCCTCAGCTTTTGGGACATCATTCTTTCTTGGTTTCCTCCTATTGCTTTGCCTACTTTTCAGAATTATTTGTGATCTTCTATTCCTCAGTTCCCCCTATAAATATGGCTTTGTTTGAGGTCCTCTTCCTCAGGTCTTTCCTTTGTTCCTACTTTCTCTGGGTGTATTCACCATGGCCATGTACGTGTCAATGATCTTCATATCTCAGTTACCATGCCAAGAGGGGCAGAGTAGTGAAGAGATTGAAAACCCGGGCTGGGCATGGTGGTACATGCCTGTAACTCCAGCACTTAGGGAGGCCAAGGTGAGATGATTGCTTGAACCCATGAGTTTGAGACCAATTTAGGAAACATAGTGAGACCTCATCTGTACAGAAAATAAAAAATTAACCATGTGTGGCTGCATGCGTCTGTAGTCCCAGCTACTCCAGCCTAGGTAACAGAGTAATTCCAAGTCAGTAAATAAATAAATACATAAATGCATACATACATACATACATACTGGACTTTGCAGTCACACATATCTGGGTTCAAAGTTTATTCCATCCAATGCAATACTATAAGAAAATGACTGACGGTACTGGGAAACTATGGGGGGGAGGGGGATGGAATTAACAGTAGCAAATATCTGTCGGGGGATGGGAAAACACCTCTTACAACAGGGTGCCTGAATGAAACGTAATTGTACACCTAACCCTTAACTGTACCCCACAAAACCATAATAAAAAATACTGATTAATGAAAAAAAAACCAAAAACAAAAACAAAGTTTATTCCTCTGCTTATCTTGTGACTTTGAGCGGATGACTCACCCTTTGTTTTCTCGTCAATAACATAGCAATAAGGTAACATATTTACAAGGGTTTTGAGTGGATGACTCACCCTCTGTTTTCTCATGAATAACATAATAATAAAGTAACATATTTCCAAGTATTTGTCTGTGACTCAAGGATATCATGGCATAAAACAAAGGACTGCTTTATTGCAGAACTAATGAAACGAGAATAAGGACTGAGGAAGGGTGGCAGCAATCTCAGCTTCTCAACTGAACTTCACCCATATTTGCATGAGTGCAGCAGGTCAGGTTATTAAAAAGATTAATTATAATATTTTACTCGTAGCGTACATTACCCTGAAGATCAAATGCTGTGTTCTGAATATATATAATCTAACACAATCCCTGGCACATCTTACATACTGATAAATGGCAGCTATTATTATTATTTTGCACTTGGAGTTCCATAAGTATTTCAACATCAGTATTTTAAAAAATTTGGCCCCAAATTTATTTCTCCTTTTGAGTGATTCCATTGAGAAAGACACCACTGTCCATGACTTAACTTGTATTTGACTCACTTGTGATAAATTTTTCCATAAACTTAAAACTCTTAAGGCAATGTTCTAAGTATTATCTTATCTGTGAGAATAGAGTTATTATGGTAGAATCACATAATGATCTGTACATCTTATTAAACAAGTAGTGAATGCATTCTGCCTGCAAGAGTTGATGGTTTAGTGGTATCCATTTGAGGAAACAAGAATCACCCATCTGTATCATGACCTAAGATAGTATGGAAGAATATACATATACATTTTTATATACATTTTTTAGAGGACTAGACTTTATGTGATGAGATGCCACTTATTTCAATAATTCTAGCTGGTCTTGGTGGCTCAGCCTGTAATCCCAGCGCTTTGGGAGGCCGAGGTGAGTGGATTCCCTGAGCCTGCAGGTTTGAGACCCACCTGGACAACTTGGCGAGACCTCATCTCTACAATAAATCAAAAAATTATCTGGGCGTGGTAGTGTGCACCTGTAGTTCCAGCTACCTGGAAGGCTGAGGTGGAAGGATCGCTGGAGCCCAACAGGTCAAGGCTGTGGTGGCCAGGAGCGGCCACTGCACGCCAGTTTGGGTGACAGAGTGGGACTCCAACTCAAAAAAAAAAAAAAAAGAATTCTACTAGAGGAAGACCAGGTGTGTGAGATACTCATTTGACTCAGGATTCCATCATCAGTCATTTTAGATGATAAAATGAAGTGCTGCTTTCAGGATTTTTAGTGAACATTGTACAAAAGCTTGGTGGGATTATCCTTAAACATTAGATGCCTCTAGACAACACTCACTTATTAAAAATACATTCATTCAACGTTGCCAAGTGCTGTTTTGCAGATTATGGAGATGATGCCATTGCAAAACCTGTGTAATCAAATAGCATCAGTGTTTCCAATACACAAAGATGGTAGATGCTCTGAGGACGTTCTTGGCTAGTGACAGCAGTGAAAAGGAGAAAAGACTAATTCAAGAATTGACAGCAATCAAGCAAGTTAATCATCTGGTCAGGGAATTTCTTCATACACAATTCAAAGATTGTAGAGTCTTACCCCACACTGCCAAACTCCCATTAGATCTTTTTTGAAAAAAGAAAAATTAAATACCACCAGCTCCTTACAGCTTATTTTAAAAGATATTAAAAATGCATTTTATTCACAGAAGGAGGTAACCTGCCTTATGTTGTGGATCCTTCGGAATCTTTTTTGAAAAATGAGAATCCAAATGTACCTGAGTGGTTAATGCTATTAAAATACATTTCAATTTCACAGGAACAGACAGTATCAACCAGTGAGCTCTTTAACCCTGAAAGAAGTATTGAAGGGTCTTTTTATAATAAGGAAGAAACGTGTTTCCCGCCTAAGTTATTCTTCACCAGGATTCTTCACTCTTTAAGACCGGTTTAAGGCCAGGAGCAGTGGTTCAAGCCTGTAATTTCAGCACTTTGAGAGAGTGAGGTGAGAGAATTGCTTGAACTTGAGAGTTCGAGACCAGCTGGGCAGCATGGCGAATCTTGTCTCTACAGTAAATCAAAAAATTAGCCAGGTATGGTAGCACGCACCTGTAGTTCTGGCTACTTGAAAAGCTGAGGCAGAAGGATTGCTGGAGCTCAGCAGGTTGACACTAGGGTGACTGCAAGCATGCCACTGCACTCCACCTGGGCATCTGGGCAGTGCAGTGGGACTCTGACCAAAAAAAAAAAAAAAAAATACTAGTTTAAAAATGAAGCCAGTCTCAAAGAGAAAGAAATGAAAGCTTCTTGGTCAGTTTTTGTCCAGATTAGGACTTTCTTTTGAAGAAAGTCAAGCCCTCTTAATTGATTTTAAGTAGGAATCATACACTGTTGCAGTTTTCTGAAGCAAAGATGACACTGAAGAGAATGACATGGGCTCCAGCCTGGCAGGGAAGGCCTCCAAATTCTCCAGGCTTTCTAGTCTGGAAAGAAGATAGCAGCAATCTGTGTGCACCACCAGGTCTGTGTAATGTGGCCATGCAACTCTAGTCAGCTCCTTACTTGATCTTGTTGTGAGTGTCCATGTAAACCTGGAAATGCATTATGTATCATCACACACCAGAGAATCAGTGCTGTCTAACAACTTAACTTTATAGTTGTTGCTGGTTGGCATACTTTGAAAACATTTAATGATGAAGATTACTATCAATTGTGGCATTTTTTGCTTGAAATATATGGAGTCATGCATGAACATTTAAGTGTGGGGAAAGCTTCTTTTGGAGCCGCAACATTTACATGGGTTTGGACTTGTGGATAATGTTATCCCCTAGCCCAAGCTGTAATCACACCAATCTATGACCTTGACCTTCAGTCTTATTTGTACAATGCGACTAAATGCATGACAAATTTCACCAAATGTTTAAGGTCTGTGGTTCAATAGAGAAGTTTACACCAGATCATTCCATGGCCATTCAGAAGATATATCTCAAAAGAGATAAAGAGCTCAGTGAGCAAGAAAGCAAACCATACCATTGTCTGATGTTGAATATTATCAAATAATTATACAACAATCAGACTCCAGCAAGCCCCAGCATACTAGTCCTGTACATTATACAAAAATCCTTCTAAATTTATCAGGAAGTCAATTTATGAATTCTGTTATTATGACATTAAAGTTGATGTCTTTAATTCCTTGAATATTCTGTGAAATCAGTCATCTTGATGCCATGAAAATTGCAGAATGACTAAAAGTTCCATGCCTTGGTGCTAGACTAATCAATTCTGAAAATTTTGAACAATCAGGTAAAAAATAACCACTTGCTATAAGTATTAAAAATATATGGAAAGATCATCTTTCATGTCAAATATTTCTAAAGAACTACTTCCAAATACTGGTAATGCCAGTGCAACAGAATGCTGTTTCATGGTTGATATGAGAAGAAATATGGGCATAAGAGAATTCTTTAGGCCCAGGGATGATGACTTGCCATAGGTCTGCTTAGTGGTCATTCAACAATTCTGAATTATTAGATTCAGATTTTGTGAACATTATTAGGTTATGAAGATTCAGATTTTGTGACATTATTAGATTATGAAAACCTTTAAAGAGGGAGTAAGTTCACAAAGTTGGAAAATTTGGTCTTGGATTTATTCCGTGTGCCATATCACTGATTCCCATCACTAAGTTGAGAATTCATGATAGTGTCTGATCCAAACATAAATCGTATCAGTAAACACATTAAAGATAAATCCAATCCTGAGATCAAAATGAGTTGGAGTAAATGACAGAAATACTTTCTTCTTCGATATAATTAAGATTTGAAGAAGCTGTCTGCAAATAAATATTGCTTAAAAATACATTTTCAGAGAGCATTTTTTTTTCTAAATAGTCAATACATTGAAGTAGAACTTAAGGGATTATTGAATAAATTTTGTTCTAAATTAAACAGTGGATGAGATCTTAGAAATTTTGTGTTGAAAGTTTTCCCTTCCTCTGTGGGAGGCAGCAGAACCAAAGAGAAACCCAAACTCCCACTCTGCACGGGCACCTGGAGGGATCAAGCTGCCAGTGGGGTGCCTGGTGGCAAGAAATGGATTTCTCTGGCCCACAGGCAGCAAGGATTCAGCACTGCCAACTGAGCTAGGAAGTGCTCTGAAACCTGCTGACAGCCAGCTTTGATTAGTTTCTATAAGCCTTCCTGCCCAGTGATTGGTTCTGCTCTTGAAATTACACCCTATTGAGTGCCAGTTTCTTTTTTTCTGGGGAGCCTGCATCCAGCGATATTTGCACTGCTCTGGGTAGCACCATGGTTTTCCCAGAGAGGACACTCCAAGTGTACCACACTGAAGGGAACAAAGCTTCCCCCACCCCACACACATACACACACTGGATCAAGCATGGACATGTGTAGTCGGAGTCAGAGACCTAGCAGCGGCAGAGTTGGGGTGAGTCCTGGAGTCAGTATCCTTTCCCCAGCAGTTCATCGGGCATCTGAATAACATGGAGAGCAGCCCAATTGACCTGTGAGGTGAGAGCAGAGGGAAGGGGCCAGAGACCAAATCCCATCCCTATGCTGCCAAAAGTGGCAGCAGGATTGGGGGGAGACACGCTGGAAAAAACATAAAAACAAAGGAAAGGAACCTGAAGATCAGACACAGCCACAAGGGAGAGAGTGCATCATTTTTTCTGTTGTATTTATTTGTTGTTTTCTTTAACTGTTTATCTGTTTGTGTGCTTGTCTATTTTCCTTATGTCTTATCAGCTCCCTTTCTTCTTCCTTCTTCCTTTCTCCAATCTTTTCCCTTTTCTTATCTCATTTTGGTTTCTGGGGGCATATATGAACCACCTCCACATGGACAGTTTGTAAGGTGGTGGAAAGTGGGTTCCAGGGGGCCTACACACTAGTCAGTAGATATCGTGTACTGCAGATAGCTTTGGAATCACAGCTACTCCTTTTATGCCTTAATCAAATCTCAAAACTGCAAAGCGACAGCACAGTCCCCCACCCCCAGTCTGGCTTAAAAATTGAACAATCCAGAGGATCTACATAAGGAAGAATAGGGGATTGGTCAAACAGAAGTGAAAGCGATCCCCTGGTCACTAAACAATGGGCTCAATGAGAGCAAAAAAAGGGGGAACCATCATAAATGAAGAAAAACCAAAGGAAGGTCTCAGGTACCCTCCAGACTCCTGGGAAGACAACATGTGAGAATACAGAATCTGGAACTCAAAAAGGAAGAACTCCTAGAATGACTGATCTCAAACCAAATATCAAGATATCAATAGAGAGGATGAATAGAAATGAAAAGAGACAAGAGGAAAGAATAACAGAGTTGATAACTGAGATGATGGCAATAAAGAATACAGTAAATGAAATAAGTAATGGACTGACAAGCATGGAAAGTAGAATTAACCAGGCAGCAGAATCTCAGAGCTTGAGGACTAAAATATGGAAATAACACAAACTGTTAAAAACATAGAAAGGAAGCCTAAAAAGATGAAACACCTCCAAGAGATGTGTGATTATATCAAAAGACTAGACATACCTGGTTGTCATTCCTGAGGCAGATAGAGAGACAGAGACCACTCTGGAATAAATATTCCATGAAATTATCTAAGAAAATTTCCCTCATCTCATCAGAGATGTGACCATTCAAACACAAAAGATTCAGAGAATTCTTGGAAGGTATCAAATGAGAAGACCAATTCCTAGACATATGGTAGTTCACTTATACAAAGTAGGTATAAAAGAAAAAATCCTAAAGGCAGCAAGAAAGAAAATTTGGACTACCTACCAGGGAAGACCAGTGAGAATAGTGGGAGACTTATCTACAGAAGCACTACAGGCTAGAAGAGACTGAAGCCCAATTTTCAAAGTTCTCAAAGGTAAACAATTCCAACCAAGAATTTCCTACCCAGATAAACTAAGCTTCATCAGTGATGGAGACTTAAAATCTTTCCTAGACATTCAATCCCTAAGAGTTTATGCTGCCTCTAGACCAGTCCTATAAGAATGCTTAAGTAGGTATTAACCACAGAAGAAAAAAAGGAAAAGATCAGTCACATTCTTTCCAAGAATCCAGAAAAACACATAGTCAACAAAGCATGCATTGTGACTGTAAAGTTGAAAACACATACATATACTAACATAAAAATCAGAAGTAAATTAACAAATAACTCTATAATAGCCTCATGACAGGGATAAACTCTCACATCTAAATAACCAGCCTGAATATGAATGGACTAAATGCATCACTGGAAAGACAAAAAATGGCAAACTGTATACAAAGAAACAACCCTACAATGTACTGTCTCCAGGAAACACATCTCACAATAAAGTATGCTCACAGACATAAAGTTAAAGATGACAAACAAATTTTCAGGCAAAAAAGGTCACAAAAGAAGGCAGGAGTCATGATCTTAATATCAGGAAAAAAAAAGAAAGCACTTAAACTATCGAAAACTAAAAAAAGATGTGAACTGATACTACATAATTATAAAAGGTTCAATCCATCAAAAATATATATCCATCCTAAACATATATGAACCCAAAACAGAAGCACCAGCTTTCATAAAGCAGCTACTAAGAAAACTAAAAAAAGATATTGACTCTAACACTATCATAGGTGGGGACATAAATACCCTACTAACAGCCCTAGGTAGATCATTGAGGCAAAAAAGTCAACAAGAAGATCTGGAATCTCAACCTGATGCTTGACCAAATGAATTTGATACATACTTATAGAACACTGCACCCAAACAATCATGGAATATTCATTCTACATGTCACTACACAGAACATACTCCAAGATTGATCACATCCTTTGCCGTAAATCCAGCATAAACAAATTTTACAAGACTGAAATATTGTCATGCAACTTCTCAGAACACAGTGGAATAAAAATAAATATCACCTCCAACAACAGTCTCCCCAAACCCACAAAGACATGGACTCTAAGTAGCATGATGCTGAACAACTCCTGGGTCAACACAGAAATCAAAACAGAAATTAAAAAATTCCTGGAAACAAATGAAAATAAAGACACATCTTACCAAAATCACAGGGATTCAATGAAGACAGTACTAAGAGGGGAATTTATATCTCTACAAACATACATTAAGAAAATAGACATTAGGGAGATGCAAATCAAAACCACACTGAGATACTACCTAACTCCAGTCAGAATGGCAATTATCAAGAACAAAAAATAACAGTTGCTGGAGAGGGCGTGGTGATAAGGGAACACTTCTACACTGTTGGTGGGAGTGCAAACTAGTGCAACTTCTGTGGAAAACAGTATGGCGATTCCTAAAAGCTCTAAATATTGACCTCTCATATGACCCTGCAATCCCCCTACTGGGAATATACCCTGAAGAACTCAAATCACTCTATGAAAAAGATACCTGCACACATATGTTTATCGCAGCATTGTTCACAATAGCAAGAACCTGGAAATAACCATGCTGTCCATCAAAAGAGGACTGGATTAAAAAAAAATGTGGTACATATATACAATGGAATAAAAAAGAACAAAATCATGAATTTTGCAGCAACCTGGATGGAACTAGAGTCTATAATACTGAGTGATCTCTCACAGAAATAAAGATCTGAGTATCACATGTTCTCACTCATATAGTGGACCTTGAACATCCAATGTAATACTATAAGAAAATGACTGACAGTGGTGAGAAACTATGGGGGGGAGGGGAAGGGAGATGGTATTAATGGTAGTAAATATCTGTCTGGGGATGGGGAGACACCCCTTATCAACAAGGGTGCCATAACAAAACATATTTATATACCTAACCCTTAACTGTACCCCACAATATCATAACAAAAAATATTGATTAAAAAAAAGAAAATCGAAAGATCACAAGTTAACAGCCCAACAAATCATCCAAGGGAGCTGAAAAGGCAAGACCACTAAAACCATAACTTCAGCAGAAGAATCCAGATCACCGAAAGAAAAACTCAAATATAGGACACAGAAGATAACAGTATCATAAAAAATTAATGAAACAAAAAGTTGGTTCTTTGAAAGGATAAAGATTTATGGGACTCTAGCCAGAATGACCAAGAAAAAGAGAGAAAAAGCCCAAATAAACACAATCAGAAACACAAAAGTTCAAGTCATAACTGACCCCAAAGAAATACAAAAGATTATCAGAGATTACTATGCACACCTCTATTGAAACAAACTTCATAACCTAAATGAAAGAGGATTTTCTGACATCACACAAACTCACAAGGTTGAAACAAGAAGAAATTGAGAACATAAATAGATCGATAACAACCCAGAAAATTGACTCTGTCATAAGAAAACTACCTACAAAAAAGAGCCCTGTATCAGACAGATTTCCAGAAGAATTCTACAAAACATGCAAAGAGGATCTAATACCAACCCTACTGAAAGTATTTCAGACAATTGAGAAAGATGTAACTCTCCACAAATCATTATATGAAGTTAACATCACACTGATGCTCAAGCCCGGTAAAGATCCAACCAAGAAAGAGAAATACAGGCCAAGATCCCCAATGACCATAGATGCAAAGATTCTCAACAAGATTCTAGCAAATCAGATCTAATGACATGTCATAAAAATCATTCATTATGATGAGGCAAGCTTCATACTCAGGATGCAGGGCTGGTTAAGCATCCTCAAGACCATAAATGTAATTAAATGCATCAAACAAGAACTACATGATTATATCATTAGATTCAATAAAATCCAGCAACATATCTTAATAAAAACATTTGAATATCTAGAGATGGAGGTAACATACCTCAAAATAGTAAGAGCCATCTATGATAAACCCACAGTCAACATATTGCAAAATGGACAGAAACTGGAAGCATTTCCCCCATAAACCAGAATAACAAGCTGCCCACTCTCACTCCTTCTGTTCAACATAGTATTGGAAGTCCTAGCTACAGGAAATTAGGGGTATCCAAATAGGAAAAGAAGAAGTCAAGTTATCCCTCTCTGCTGATGATATGATCCTATACCTCAAAAACCCAAGAGACTCAGTCAAAAACCTCCTTGCACAAAGTCTCAGGGTACAAAATCAATGTGCAAAAGATAGTCACACTCTTATAAACCAACAACAAACAGGCAGAGAACCAAATAAAAAGCGCAACTTCATTCACAATAGCCACACACAAAAAATGAAATACCTCAGCAAATGAAAGACCTTTACAATGAAAACTGCAAAACTCTGCTCAAAGAAATCAAAGATCACACAAACAATTAGGAAAATATCCCATGCACGCAGATAGGAAGAAACAACTTTGTTAAGATGTCCATCCTACCCAAGACAATCTACAGATTCAGTGCAATACCCATTAAGTTACCAACATTATTCTTCTCAGACCTGGAAATGACAATACAGAAATTCATATGGAAATATAAACAACCACGGATAGCCAAAACAATCCTTACCAAAGAATCAAAGCAGGAGGTATCACACTTACAGACTTTAAAATTTACTATAAGACTACGATATCAAAACAGCCTGGAAGTGGTACAAGAGCAGGCATATAGACCATTGGAACAGAATAGAGATTCTGGAAGCAAAACCTCAATATCTCAACCAACTAATCTTCGACAAGGCTTCCATCAACAACCACTGGGGAGAGGAGAACCTATTCAATAAATGGTGTGAGAAAACTGGCTGACCAGGTGTAGAAGAATGAAACAGGACCTCTACCTATCACCATACACAAAAAATCAACTCTAAATAGATCAAAGACCTACACATAAAACCTCAAACACTAAGAATCTTAGAAAATGCAGAAAATACCCTTACCGAAATCAGAACAGGCAACCAATTCCTGATCAAAAGCTCTTGCCATAAGAGATAAGATTGACAAATGGGACCTCATCATACTGAACAGCTTCTGCAAAGCAAAAGAAAGTGGGGAGACAGCCCACAGAATGGGAAAAAAAAAATATTTGCTAACTGTATATCTGACAAAGGCCTAACATCCAGGATCTACAAGGCACTCAAACATGCTAAAAGGAAGAAAACGAGCAGCCCCATTAAAAAGTGGGTACAAGACAAGAATAGACACTTCTCCAAAGAAGACATACGAGTAGCCAACAGACACATTAAAAAATGCGCAGCCTCACTAATCATTAGAGATTTGTAAATCAGAACCACACTGAGATACTACCTAACTCCAGTAAGCATGGCCACAATTAATAAAACAAAAAATAACAAATGCTGGTGAGGATGTGGAGAAAAGAGAACACTTCTACACTGTTGGGGGGAATGCAAACTAGTTCAACCTCTATGGAAAACAGTGTGGCAATTCCTAAAAGAACAAGAAATTGACCTTCTGTATGACCCAGCAATCTCTATTCTGGTAATATACCCAGAGGAACTTCAATGACTCTACAAAAAAGATATCTGCACGCACAAGGTTATTGCAGCACTATTTACAATAGCAAAAACATGGAACCAACTGTGTTGCCCATCGAAACGGGAAGGGATTAAAAAAATGTGGTACATATACACAGTGGAATATTACACAGCCATAAAGAAGAACAAAAGTATGGACTTTGCAGCAATTTAGATGAATTTAGAGTCTCTAATACTTGGTGATTTATCACAGAAACAAAGAACTGAGTACCACATATTCTCACTCATTTGCTAACCCCAAATATTTACCGTAATACTTTAAGAAAAGGATTGGGCCCGGCTCGGTGGCTCAGCCTGTAATCCCAGCGCTTTGGGAGGCTGAGGTGAGTGGATTGCCTGAGCCCATGGGTTTGAGACCCGCCTGGGCAACTTGGCGAGACCTCATCTCTACAAGAAATCAAAAATTAGCCGGGCATGGTAGCGCACGCCTGTATTTCCATTTTCCGGCTACTTGGAAGGCTGAGGTGGAAGGATCACTAAAGCCCAGCAGGTTGAGGCTGTAGTAGCCGGGAGCATGCCACTGCACTCCAGTCTGAGCAATGGAAGTGAGACTCCAACTCAAAAAAAAAAAAAAAAAGAAGAAAGAAAGAAAAGAAAAGAAAAGGATTGGTAGTAGCTGGAAATTGCCAGGGACATGGGAGCACATAACATCAATAGGGGTACCTGATCTCAAACCAGGCGACATGGGGACCAAAGGGAGGCCCAAACATTACCTGTACAATGACTACTTGTATACCTAATCCTGAATTGTACCCCACATTTAAAATAAATTTAATTTAAAAAAAGAAATTCTTTGTACTCCATGTATTCCCTGCTCCTTGGAGGGGACTACTTTGGTTTTACCATCAAGATTGACTCACTCTGAGAGACAAGTTGCAACATTACTGGATAATAATGATAGATGATATCCTTATGGTTCCACTGATAATTAACTCAATCCTAACTCAATTCTATTATTTTGATGAAACTAGTTCAGTTATGTAAGGGAAAAGAGGATATTTTATGGGATAACAAAATAGAATGCTCAGGGTCAGCTGAAATTTTAAAAAGCCATCATGTTTCTTCTTTTCTAGGAAGTAGCATCCGGTTAAGTTTTACTGATGAGAAACTAAAAATAAGGAATAATAAAAAACAGGGTTTTGCTGCAAGATATCAAACAATCCCTTCCTTCCTTCATTTCTTATAAAACCAGCAGGTCTTTCTTTGGACTGGAAAAAACATTTTGAGCCTGAAACCATGTTTGTAGCAACTGAGCTTATACAAATGAACAGTTTATCTTTTGCAAATAATCCTAAATGAAAACTCCTGCTCCTTCAGGCATTGTGGTTCAGTCATTGGTTGTTAAAGAGTTCTTGGGATTACATAAAACACTAACAGTTGATCTGGTAATCAACCAATTGAAAGAAGTTGCAGCATCAGTTGATGGTGGAATTCTGTCTATCAGGAGAATATCACCAGTGCTTTCTGCAAATACCTTCATGAAGACTTAATGCCAAATGAAATGACTAAGCTACCACTTACTGAAAAGGTAGGACTCTTTAGCTTCATTCTAGTTGCTATTCACATATTTGATTCAGAAAGATTTCTTTTCATTTGAATTTTGAAGCAGCATCATACCTTTATCAGTTGCCTGATAAATATAAAGATATTGTCCATGCACCTTTGGAAAGTGCTGGTGTGAGGCAGTCATTTTTTCTTGAAGATTTTGCCCTTTGTCTTGGAACCAATTGATCAAGGAAGAGGAGCAAAGAAAATTTACAGAAGGAAACTGCCACATTTTCAACTTCAAGTTCTCTCTCTCTGACTATCATAAACACACTTCCCAAAGCACATGAGAAATGACATTTTACCTGCTGACAAAAGTCCTACAATCATTGCTTTTCTCTTTATCCAATCAACTGGGTTCCTAGAACCACAGCACCTGCCTGGCACTGAGAGTGAACCCACACATCCTGCCATGTTGTGATTTAGACACAGGATCCTCGAGCAAATACAGCCAGCCCCACTACGCTCCTCATGTGTGCAAGGAGCCATTGCCCTTCTGGGGGTTGAAGGAAGGATCTCTTTTCTCCAGGTGGAAGTGGGCCAGGCCAGGATGACTGCAAAACTTGGGGAACAGAGTGGAGGCCCAGTGGTAGACCCTGCTCAGCCTGCAGCCTTGTGTGGTGAGCAACTTGCACAACCTAGAAGGACAGCCCTGTGGGACCCCATCTCAGGGATCTCAAACTTTGGTGTTTCTAGCTTCCTATAGAGGTCTATAGCAGGTCACTCTTTCACTGTGGGTACACTGTACCAAGGAAGAGAGGCCACCTCTCCCACCAGGCAGACAGTCTTTTTCTGTCTTAAGCTATTCAACTGCTCTGCTCTGGATAGCTTTTCCCTGGAGAAGAGCTTTGGGTTAAACCCAGCCCTTTATTTAAAGGAATAAAGGTTCCTTTAAAAAGCATAGCATACTCACCTCCTGCATATTGTCTATGGCTGACTGCACCTATAAGAAGAGTTGATGGTTGTGTCGAGACTAAACAGCCCATGAAGCCTAACCAGGACCTGTTGTGACCTTGTAGGTCACACTCCCAGTTCACGTTACCACATTCTTACAGGCCACCACACTCTGCAGCACTATTTAATGTGGTCAGCCCCTCCCTGGTCCTGAAGGACCCTGAACATATGGTGCCTGGGTGTGGAGTCAACCTTGACATTTTGCTGCCCCAGAAGCCTCACAGACTCAGAAAGGGGGAGAGGTGGGGCTACATCCTGAGTCCATGCCCTCCCTAGAGAGGGGATTTCATGGGGTACGGACAAGAATGGCCATACTTCATCCCTTGGAAAGGAGCCTCTGTGGGGCAAAGGGTGGGCACTGTGGGTCCTGAGAGTGAATCGCCCCAGGGAGAAACTGGGTCCACACACTCTTCCTGGTCAGGGACACCTCCCACCCTCCCTTCCCTAGATGTCCACCTACCTGGTTTGGTCCCTCTCGCCCTCCTTCTGCACTCACCCTGGACTCCCTCCTGGACTTGTCCACACCGTCCTTCCCACACTTCACAAAGGCTCCCTCAGACCTCGTACACAAATGGGCCAGCTCGTCCCTCTGAGCCCTTTCTCTACAGCCACATGAAAGTCACTGAGAAATGGAGGAGGCGCCAAGGATGGTATTCTGTGCCTCTGGGCAGGCACAATGTGGACTGTATCAAACCCATCTTCTGGGGGCATAGAAGGAGGGGCTGAACAGCCCACATGCAGGTTCCAGTAGCCAGGCATCCCCATAATCTAGTAAACACAAGACACTCTAGTAAATGTGACTAGACCTGCTCGTCCTCTTAGTAACCTCTTCCTCAGTGGGATCTGCATGTGGACTGCCTTTGAACTTCTCCAGCCCATTGAGACCTCTCACACTCAACCCCATGTAGTCCACGGTGAACTCTTGCCTTTAAATACCTCCAGCCCATGGGAACTTCTTACCTTTAAATGCCTCCAGTTTATGGTGAACTCTTGCTTTTAACTCCCTCCAGTCCATAATGGCCTTCCATATTTACACCCTTCCAGCCCATGGTGACCTCTGACCCTCACAAAACATTGGGTTTCTGTCTCCCTCCACACAAAATCACCCACGTGATTTCACATTACATTAAAGGAATCATCCACCATGATCAAGTGGGAATTATCTCACTGATGCAAGGGTGGTTCTTGATATGCAAACCATTTATTATAATAGACATATTAAAGAGATGAAGGATAGAAATCATATTATCATCTTAATAAGTGCAGAAAAAGCATCTGACAAAATTTAATATACTTTCATGATAAAACTTCTCAACAAATTAGGTATATCAGACATGTATCTCAGTGCAATAAAAGCTGTATAAGACAATCCCACAGCTAACAACACACTCGACTGAAAAATTGAAAGATTTTTCCCTATGATCAAGGACAATACAAAGACCCCAAATGTTACCACTGCTGTTTAACACAGTGCTAACAGAAAGGTACAAGGGTAGGGGAGTCTCAACAAAAAAAATCTCAGAATTATCTTCTGTAGGATAGCCCCCTTATGGTACAATGGTACAAACTTCTCCTGCTAGGTAAGTGTTCTAGAAACCCATCGACATCAGTGTACCAACTAGTGTTGTAAGAGGATGCGTTCAGCTTTAGTGAATTTTTTTTTACTTCTTTCAACACATGTGCCCAATTCATGATGTGTGATTTGTATGAACAATGTGTGACAGTGAAATTTTGTTTTCTGTTATGCTCAGTAGTTTTTTATTTCTTTCTTTTTTTTCAATTGGAGTCTCACTCTGTCGCCCAGACTGGAGTGCAGTGGCTGCTCCCGGCCACCACAGCCTTGACCTGCTGGGCTCTGGTGATCCTTCCATCTCAGCCTTCCAAATAGCTGGAAATACAGGCACGCGCTACCACACCCGGCTAATTTTTTTATTTATTGTAGAGATGAGATCTCACCAAGTTGCACAGGCGGGTCTCGAACCTGCGGACTCAGGCAATTCACTCACCTCAGCCTCCCAAGGCACGGGATTATAGGCTGAGCCACCGAGCCTGGCTATGCTCAGTAGTTTTTAATCCAAGATGGCATGATTCCTGTGGCCTACCTTTTCTATTCACCTGATCTCACCTTGAGTGTCGTTTTTGTTTCCCCAGATGAAAAGAGTTCTCAAAGTGAAATGTTTTGCTGAAGT
Organism: Carlito syrichta; assembly: GCF_000164805.1. NCBI lineage: Eukaryota > Metazoa > Chordata > Mammalia > Primates > Tarsiidae > Carlito > Carlito syrichta. Next base: position 37,810 of record NW_007232885.1, read on the forward strand.
GGAAGCGGTGAAACAAAACAAACAAACAAACAAAAAACAGCAGAAGCACTAAAAGGCATCAAAACTGATGAGTTAAAAACTGTTTTGAGCAATTGAAAATGTGTCTCAATAGGTGTTTTGCATCAAGCGGAGAGTACTTTGAAGATGACTGAAATTTAAACATGTAAGAATTAATACACAATTTTTTATAAATAAATTTTGTTTCTTTGGATCCCCCCTCATATACTAATTAATAGAATAAAAAAGAGGAATAGTTTATGTATGCAGATGACATGGTTTTACCTACAGAAAACTGCAAAGACGCCACCAAAACAAACCTGTTAGAACGTCTCCACGAACTCAGTAAAGTTGCAAAGTACAAAATTAATGTTAAAAAGTCAGCAGCATATTTATTCACAAGGTAAGAAATTATTCAAGAAAACAATGCCACTTAAAATAGATTTAAAAAGAAGATATTTCAGAATTGATTTAACCAGGGTTGTGAAAGACTTGTGTACTAAAAATTATAAAGGATTTATTTTTTTAAAAAAAGGAAATAGAAATAAACAGACATCCTTTTTTTAATTTGATAGAATTACCATTATTTAAATGCTCTTACTACCCAAAGTGATTTACACATTCATTGCAATCTTTATTTTTGGTCATGTTAAAATTTTTTTTTTAATTATGATATTGTGGGGTACAGTTAAGGGTTAGGTATAAAAATACGTTTCATTCATGCACCCTTGTTGATAAGATGTGTTTCCCCGTCCCCAGACAGATTTTTGCTACCGTTAATCCGATCTCCCTCTCCCCACAGAGTTTCCCACTACTGTCAGTCATTTTCTTATAGTATTACGATGTATGTTTAATGTCCATTATATGAGTGAAAACATGTGATATTCGGATCTTTGTTTCTGTGAGAGGTCACTCAGTATTATAGACTCCAGTTCCATCCAGGTTGCTGCGAAATTCATGATTTTGTTCTTTTTTACGGCTGCATAGTATTCCATCATGTATATGTACCACATTTTTAATCCAGTCCTCTTTTGATGGGCAGCATGGTTGCTCCCAGGTTCTTGCTATTGTGAATAATGCTGCAATACACATACGTGTGCAGGTATCTTTTTTATAGAGTGATTTGAGTTCTTCAGGATATATTCCCAGTAGAGGGATTGCGGGGTCATATGAAGGTTGATATTTAGAGCTTTTAGGAATTGCCACACTGCTTTCCACAGAGGTTACACTATTTTACACTCCCACCAACAGTGTAGAAGTGTTTCCTTTTCGCCACACCCTCTCCAGCAGTTGTTATTTTTTGAGTTGTTGATAATTGCCATTCTGACTGGAGTTAGGTGGTATCTCAGTGTGGTTTTGATTTGCATCTCCATGATGATTAGTGAGGTTGAACATGTATTTATGTGTCTGTTGGCTGCTCGGTTGTCTTCTTTTGTGAAGTGTCTGTTCATATCTTTTACCCATTTTATAATGGGGTTGTTTGTTTTTTTCTTTTCAGCACGTTTGAGTTCCTTGTAGATTCAAGATGTTAGGCCTTTGTCAGACCTGGTGTTGGCAAATACTTTTTCCCAGTCTATAGGCTGTCTCCCTGCTCTCTTGATGGTTTCTTTGGCTTTGCAGAAGCTTGTCAGTTTAATGAGGTCCCACTTGTCTATCTTATCTCTTATGGCCTGTGGGTTTTGGGTTTGTTCAGGAATTGGTTGCCAGTTCCGATTTCCATGAGGGTATGTCCTTCATTTTCTAAGGTTCTTATGGTCTCAGGTTTTACATTTAGGTCTCTGATCCATTTGGAGTTAATTTTTGTGTATGGGGATAGATAGGGGTCCTGTTTCAATCTTCTGCATGTGGTCAGCCAGTTTTCCCAGCACCATTTACTGAATAGGTTCTCTTCTCCCCAGTGGTAGGTGGTGGAGGCTTTGTTGAAGATGAGTTGGTTGAGAAATTGAGGTTTTGCTTCTGGAATCTCAATTCTATTCCATTGATCTATATGCCTGTTCCTATACCAATACCAAACTGTTTGGATGATGGTAGCTTTATAGTAAAGTTTGAAATCTGGTAATGTGAGACCACCTGCTTTGTTTTTTTTTTGCTGAGGATTGTTCTACCTATTCTTGGACATTTGTGTTTCCATATAAATTCCTGTGTTGTTTTTTCCAGGTCTGAGAAGAATGTTGCTGGTAATTTGATGGGTATTGCATTGAATTTGTAGATTGCCTTAGGTAAGATGGACATCTTCACAATGTTGATTCTTCTACTCCATGAGCATGGGATATTTTTCCACGTGCTTGTGTCATCTTTGATTTCTTTGAGCAGTGTTTTGTAGTTTTCATTGTAAAGGTCTTTCATGTCTCTGGTTAGAAAGATGCCAAGGTATTT
>NW_007232886.1:0-3983 GCF_000164805.1 Carlito syrichta
TTCTTTTATTCTTTTCCCTGTACTCTTGTGAAGAACGTTGTTCTTTTTTCCTTTTCTTCTGTGTTTAGTACTTTCTTAAGTGTTTCATGTAGAGATGGTTTTGTGGCTGCATAAGTTCTTAGGGATTGGATATCTGGGAAAGATTTTAATTCTCCCTCACTGATGAAGCTTAGCTTGGCTGGGTAGGTTATTGTTGGTTGAAATTGTTTATCCTTTAGGACTTAGAAGATAGGGCTCCAAGCTCTCCTAGCCTGCAGGGTTTCTGCAGATAAATCTGCTGCTATTCTGATTGGTCTTCCATGGTGGGTGATCAGGCCTTTTTCTCTTGCTGCCTTTAGGATTTTTTCTTTTGTGCCTACTTTATTTAGGCGAATTATTATGTGTCTAGGAGTTGGTCTTCTCATTTGTTGTCTTGCGGGGGTTCTCTGAATCTCTTGTGTTTGAATTTTTGTATCACTGATTAGATGAGGGAAATTTTCTTGAATGATCTCGTGGAAAGTTTGTTCCAATGTGGTCTCTGTTTCTCTTTCTGCCTCAGGGAGTCCCGATTATTCTTAGGTAGGCCTCTTGAGGTAGTCACTCATCTCTTGAAGGTTTTGTTCTGTCTTTTAAGCTTATTTTCTGTGTTTTTAAGAGTTTGGGTTATTTCTATATTTTGGTCCTCAAGCTCTGAGATTCTTTCTTCTGCTTGGGTAATTCTGCTTTCCATGCTTATCAATTTGTTATTTATTTCATTCACAGTATTCTTTATTACTGTTATCTCAGATATCAGCTCCTTCCTAGTTTCTTCTTGTGTCTCCTCAATTCTTTTTAATCTCTCCATTATTGTTTTGATATCTACATTTGCATTTTGAGGCCCTTCATTCTGGGGACTTTTCTTTGTTTGTATTCCAAAGTCAGTTTTCTCAGTGTCTGCTCTCCCAGGCGTCTGGGAGAGACCCATACTCTTCTTTTGGTTTTTCTTCATTTCTGTAGATTTTTCTCCCTTTACCCCTTTCCCTCCCCCTCTTCAATTCTGTTTTTGAGGGAAGGTGGGGTTGCTTTTATTTCTCTTCTGCAATGACCTGTTCTTCCTTATGAGGGTCTTCTGGTTTTGTTCACTTTTCCCTCTGCTTTACAGTCTGTCTATTCAGCAGTTTGCAGTCTTGGTCCCAGTTCACCTATGCCGTCGCCATCTTCTCTTCGTAATTTTTTTTTAATTAAGGAAAATCCATGGAAGGTATAGCAATTGTAGGTTCAGATACTGGTTCATGCCACTGAAGTGAGTGCTTCTTTCCATCTTCCAAATCACATGAGAATAGCTCTTGTGCCCCACCCAAACTGTAAACACACAATAAAGAAAATTCAGGAAAAATGTAGCTCAGCCTAGTCAAGTATTTACATTGCAAACACAGAGAGAGAGAGAAAAAAAGAAAAATCAAAGCATCATTAGGCTATGAACAACATGAGCACACTCCTATATACATGTTTGTGGAGTCCCCAAAGTAGAGGAGAGAAGGGTGGGAAAAAAATTCTGAGCAATAATGAAGAAAGATTTTCAAAATGTGATGAAAAGTTTAACTCTGAGATCCAACAAGCTTCATGAAATTCAAACAGAGGAAACATAGTAAAATCTACACCAAGGCATATAACTTAAATGACTCAAAAACAATGATGAAGACAAAATCTTAGCAGCTAGAGATAAGAAATGTTACAACAGGAAAACAAAGATATAATAACAGCAAATTTGTCATTCGGAACAGTGTAGGTAAGAAGACCAAGAAGCAACATCTTTAAAGTTCTAAAAAAAAAAAAAAACTGTCAATGTAGAAACCTATATCCAACAAAAACAATCTTTCAAAAATGAAGGTAAAATCAAGATATTTCAGATATACAAAAACTGAAAAGAATGCACCATTAGACCCATACTGTAAGAAATAAAAAACAAAGTTCTTCCAGCAGATGGAAAATAATATCAGATAAAATTGTGGATCTACACACACACACGCAAAATAAAGAACACTAGAAATAGTAACTATGTGGGTAAATATGTGATATTTTTCTTATTATTTAAAACTATTTGGAGGAGGATGGGAAGATGACAGCCAAGCCAGTCAGACTATGTGAGTACCAGTGTGAGTGAGTGAGTGTATAGAAAATTTTGTGTATGTGCTGGTGAGTAAGTGGGTGTGTGACTGACTGACTGAGTGAGGGCTAGGGAGCTGGCAGTCAGGGCTCTCCTGGTGCAGTAGCTGGTACAGCAGCTGGTGCCATAGCTGCTGGGTTTGAAACCTAGTGATTCCAGAGATGCAGAAGCCAAGCATCATTTTCTTTTTAATCAACAAAATTCTTCCTGGGAAGAAAATGCTGGGAGAGACTGACTAACTGGGGGCTTGTGAGCAAGTGGCCAGAATCCTGATGCAACAAGTGGTGCTGCAGCTTCTCTGCTTAGTCCCTGGCTCTTCTCAGGTCACAGAAGCTGAGAGTCATTTTTTTTTAAACAGACAAAAGTTTTCCATGAAGACGCAAGAAGGAGAGACTACTGCCCCAGGGTCTGACTCACCACTGCAGTAGGAGAGAATGCCGGCTCCAGGCTTTGCCTCACCACGTCAGCACCTGGCCAGGCACCGGCAGCAGGGCCTGTGGAGGGAACCTACAGGCAGAGTCCAACAAGAGTGGACAAGACAGGCACTCTACCACCATCTTGAAGGTGGGGCAAGAAAGTGCTCCGACTCACTCACCATGGAGCAACAGATCCAATCTCTGTAACTGGCAGACAAACTACTCAGGGGTTGATCATGACCCAGAGGGAATATCCTGAAGTACAGACTTTGGAGGGACTTGACAAGTGCTGAGTTCCATGCGTCTCACCCTTTACACTGATCCAGTCATGGGACAAAGGTTGTGGCCAGAAAAGGATGAGGAAGAACTCCAAAGAGATCAGTGGTGAGTCCGGAGCTGACCCAAACCCCCTCTTCCTCTAAATATCAGACCCACACAGCTGGGACACAATTGAGAGGGACAAACCCAGGCAGAGGTTGGTTGTTGGTCACAATAGGAGAACTCCATTCCAGGATATGCCTAGTGGGGTCATCCCCCATGAGTATATACCTGGGGAAGAGACAGTCCCACACCTCCCCACCAGAGATGATCTCCTAGACCATACCAGAGTGGGAGGGGAGGACTGCAGCCCCACCCACCTCCACTGCCTCTCCTCCATCCCTACTCTGTATACTAGGGAGAGATTGAAAGAGGTGGAAACTCTGCAGAAGAGACCAGATTAGAGGAACAATTACAAAGACTGCCACAGGAGGGCAGGGTTTTTTTTAATTTTTAATTTAAAAAAATGTTTTTCCCAGCTGGGCTCGGTGGCTCAGCCTGTAATCCCACACCTTTGGGAGACTAAGGTGAGTGGATTGCCTGAGCTCGCAGGTTCAAGACCCGCCTGGGCAACTTGGCGAGACCTCATCTCTACAATAAATCAAAAATCAGCCGGGCGTGGTAGTGCACACCTGTAGTTCCAGCTACTTGAAAGGCTGAGGTGGAAGGATTGCAGGAGCCCAGCAGGTCGAGGCTGCAGTGGCCAGGAGCAGCCACTGCACTCCAGTCTGGGCGACAGAGTGAGAGACTCCAACTCAAAAAAAAAAAAAATGTTTTTCCCTTTTGTTTGTTAACTCATCTATTTTTTAAAATATTTTTCCTAGCCGGGCTCGGTGGCTCAACCTGTAATCCCGCGCCTTTGGGAGGCTGAGGTGAGTGGATTGCCTAAGCCCGCGGGTTCGAGACCCGCCTGGGCAGCGAGACCTCATCTCTACAATAAATCAAAAAATCAGCCGGGCGTGGTAGCGCATGCCTGTAATTCCAGCTACTTGGAAGGCTGAGGCGGAAGGATCGCCGGAGCCCCAGCAGGTCGAGGCTGCAGTGGCCGGAAGCGGCCACTGCACTCCAGTCTGGGCGACAGAGTGAAACTCCAACTCAAAAAAAAAAAAAAAAAAAATATTTTT